>NW_021700413.1:76678-123859 GCF_005190385.1 Monodon monoceros
TTTTTTTTTTTTTTTTTTTTTTTGCGGTATGCAGACCTCTCACTGCTTCAGCATCTCCCGCTGTGGAGCACAGGCTCCGGACGTGCAGGCTCAGCAGCCATGTCTCACGGGCCCAGCTGCTCCGCGGCATGTGGGATCCTCCCAGACCGGGGCACGAACCCATGTCCCCTGCATTGGCAGGTGGACTCTCAACCACTGTGCCACCAGGGAAGCCCAAACATCATTCTTAATGGTGAAAAACTGAAAGCCTTTCCTCTAACATCAGGAACAAGACAAGGATGTCCACACTCACCACTATTATTCAACATAGTTTTGGAAATCCTTGCCATGGCAATCAGAGAAGAAAAAGAAATAAAAGGAATAGAAATTGGAAAAGAAGAATTAAAACTGTCACTGTTTGCAGATGACATGATACTACACATAGAGAATCCTAAAGATGCCACCAGAAAACTACTACAGCTAATCAATGAATTAGGTAAAGATGTAGGATACAAAATTAATGCATAGAAATCTCTTGCATTCCTATACACAAATGATGAAAAATTTGAAAGAGAAATTTAGGAAACACCCCCATTTACCATTGCAACAAAATGAAAAAGAAATATAGAAATAAACCTACCTAAGGAGACAAAAGACCTGTAAGCAGAAAAGTATAAGACACTGATGAAAGAAATTAAAGATGATACAAACAGATGGAAAGCTATACCATGTTCTTGGATTGGAAGAATCAATATTGTGAAAATGTCTATACTACCTAAAGCAATCTATAGATTCAATGCAATTCCTATCAAATTACCAATGGCCTTTTTTTACAGAACAAGAACAAAAAATCTTTAACTTTGAATGGAGAACAAAGGACCCAGAAGAGCCAAAGCATTCTTGAGGGAAGAAAAAGGAGGTGGGGTAATCAGGCTCCCTGAGTTCAGACTATACTACAAAGCTATGGTAATCAAGACAATATTGTACTGGCACAAAAACAGAAATATTTATCAATGGAACAGGATACAAAACCCAGAGATAAACCCACACACCTTTGGTCAACTAATCTATGACAAAGGAGACAAGGATATACAATGGGGAAAAGACAGCCTCTTGAATAACTGGTGCTGTGAAAACTGGAGAGCTACATGTAAAAGAATGAAATTAGAACACTCCCTAACACCACATAGAAAATAAAAATCAAAATGTATTAGAGACGTAAATGTAAGACTTGACACTATAAAACTCTTAGAGGAAAACATAGGAAGAACACTCTTTGACATAAATCACAGCAAGATCTTTTTTGGTCCACCTCCTAGAATAATGGGAAAAAACAGTGAACAAATGGGACCTAATGATACTTAAATCTTTTGCACAGCAAAGGAAACCATAAACAAGATGAAAAGACAACCCTCAGAATGGGAGAAAATATTTGCAAACGAATCAATGGACAAAGGATTAATCTCCAAAATATATAAACAGCTCATGTATCTCAATATTAAGAAAAAAACAACCCAGTGAAAGATGGGCAGAAGACCTAAAACTTCATTACTCTAACGAAGTTGGAGTATGTCCAACATATGTCCATATGTCCAACGAAGACATACAGATGACCAAGAAGCACATGAAAAGCTCCTCAACATCACTAATTATTAGAGAAATGCCAATCAAAACTACAGTTAGGTATCACCTCACACCTGTTAGATTGGGCATCATCAGAAAATCTACAAACAACAAATACTGGAGAGGGTGTGGAGAAAAGGAAACCCTCTTTTACTGTTGGCGGGAATGTAAATTGATACAGCCACTATGGAGCACAGCATAGAGGTTTGTTAAAAATCTAAAAGTAGAATTACCATATGACCCAGCAATCCCACTACTGGGCATATACCCAGAGAAAACCATAATTCAAAAGGACACATGCACCCCAATGTTCATTGCAGCAGTATTTACAATAGCCAGGTCATAGAAGCAACCTAAATGCCCATCGACAGATGAATGGATAAAGAAGATGTGGCACATATATACAGAAGACTTTTACTCAGCCATAAAAAGGAATGAAATATGGTCATTTGTAGAGTCATGGATGGATCTAGAGACTGTCGTACAGATTGACATAAGTCAGAAAGAGAAAAACAAATATCGTATATTAACACATATATGTAGAACCTAGAAAAATGGTAGAGATGAACCTGTTTGCAGGGCAGAAGTAGAGTCACAGATGTAGAGAATAAACATATGGACAACAATGGGGGAAAGTGACAGGGGATTGTTGGTGGTGTGATGAAATGGAGATTGAGATTGACATATATACACTAATATGTATAAAATGGATAACTAATAAGAACCTGCTGTATAAAAAAATAAATTAAATAAAAATTAAAAAAAACAGAAAGAAAGAGAGTAACACAATCAATATACAAATCTACTAATGGTAATAAGCTCTAAATACTAAACTAAGATAAACATAAAACCAGAAACAAATTAGATGCAGAAAGCAAACTCCAAGTCTACAGTTGCTCCCAAAGTCCACCACCTCAATTTTGGGATGATTTGTTGTTTATTCAGGTATTCCACAAATGCAGGGTACATCAAGTTGACTGTGGAGCTTTAATCTGCTGCTCCTGAGGCTGTTTGGAAATTTTCCCTTTTTCTTCTTTTTTTGCACAGCTCCTGGGATTCAGCTTTGGCTTTAGATTTGACCCTGCCTCTGCCTGTAGGTCACCTGAGGATGTCTCTTCCCTGCCCAGAGAGGATAGGGTTAAAGGATCAGCTGATTAGGGGGCCCTGGCTCACTCAGGCAGGGGGAGGGAGAGATACTGAATGAGGGTCCAGCCTGCAGAGGCAGAAGCTGGCATCATGTTTCAACAGCCTGAGGCATGCTGTGTGTTCTCCCTGGGAAATTGTCCTTGGATCACGGGACCCTGGCAGTGGTGGGCTGCACAGGTTCCCAGGATGGCAGGTGTGGATAGTGACGTGTGCTTGCACACAGGATTCTGGGTGGCTACAGCAGCAGCCTTAGCGTTTCATGCCCGTCTCTGGGGTCTGCGCTGTTAGCTGCGGCTTGCGCCCATCTCTGGAGCTCATTTAGGTGGTTGTCTGAATCTCCGCTCTTCACGCACCCCAAAACAATGGTCTCTTGCCTCTTAGGTAGTTCCAGATTTTTCCCCAGACTCCCTGTCAGCTAGCTGGGGTGCACTAGGCCCCTTCAGGCCATGTTCACACAGCCAACACCAGTCGTCTCCCTGGGATCTGACCTCCGAAGCCTGAGCTTCAGTTCCCAGCCCCCAACCGCCCCTCTCTGGCAGGTGAGCAGACAAGGCTTCTCAGGCTAGTGAGTGCCTGTTGGCAGTGATCTGCTGTGTGGGAATCTCTCTGCATTGCCCTTTACACCCCTGTTGCTCTCCTCTGTGGCTCTGAAGCATCCCCCCTGCCACCCCCGTCTCCCCCAGTGAAGGGGATTCCTAGTGTGTGGAAACTTTTCCTCCTTCACAGCTCCCTCTCCCTGGTGCAGGTTCCATCCTTATTCTTTTGTCTCTGTTTTTTTCTTTTTTCTTTGCCCTACCCAGGTATGTGGATAGTTTCTTGCCTTTGGGGAAGTCTGAGGTCTTCTGACAGCATTCAGTAGGTGTTCTGTAGGAGTTTTTCCACATATAGATGTATTTTTGTTGTATTTGTGGGGAGGAAGGTGATCTCCAAGTTTTACTCCTCTACCATCTTGAAGGTCCCCTCTATCTAACTGAATCTTAAGCAGACACTCTAAGTTTGTTTCTGAAGCTTAACTCAGTAATCTGTCTTTGGATGAAGATCAGATGCTCCATGATCTGCAACCAGGAGTTTAACATCAGGCTATGGTCATTTACATCTAAAGTCTCCCTTGTTAGGGACAATTAAACTATACTAGGGATAACCAGCCTAGGGACACTAGGAAATGGGGCTGGGTGCTTTATGGACAGTGCCAATATATAATATTCCTTAAAGATAAGGATTGGTACAGAACACACTAAGTCAGACGTCCTGGGAATATACCAAGCTGCACCTAGTGTAAGTTCTTGACTTAAATTCTTGCCTATGACTTTACTAACAGTGCTAGCTACATTATTTTTTTCTATTGTCTGTTTTATAAAACTGTTGTTGCTTTCATTTCCAAATGTGTGACTGAGCCTGTGATAAAATGATCATATATAGCTCCACATGAGATCAATGATTGTAATAGTGTAACTCTAGATATGGGAAGAAGCAACCAGCAGAAATAATTTATTGGACCATAAGAGACTATTAAGACAGGTGGTCCAGAGACTTTTGGCTATTGTTAACAAGGTCTAGTGCAGTAGTAGCTCACTGAGTGGCCTATCAATGAAATCTTCACCAGACCTGGGAATGAGGATTCCTAGCATTGTAAGATGAAATGGTCATGAAATTCCTCCCAAACCATAGTCAAATTTATCACCAAGAAACCTTATGGCTTCAAGCTATTCTCTTGTAACTATTCAATTTTTAGACAAATGAAATGGCTTTAGATCAGATATTAGCAGAAAAAAGGACACAGGTAGTGGCCAATAGCTCCTGTTATGTATATGTCAATACCACATCAGAAGTTAATACCTACTTAGATAAAAGTAGACAACTGGTTACCTGGCTACAATTCTCCCCAAGGTGCGATGTCCAGACTGGGTTTCAAGCTTATTCTCCTGAATTCCTCAGGGAATGAGATTTATTTTGTCTATTAAAATTCCAGTTGTCATTTTTCCATCTCCTTCTGTTTGTGTCTGTTACATCAAAATGTCAGGCCAAAGGACTGAGATCCTAATCATACTAGACTCAAATCCAAGATGTTGACCTCAGAAATATTTCTGATTTAGTGTCTATTCCCCAAATTGACACAGGACTATGCCCCATTTCAGCAGGAAGTGGCCAGAGCCACCTTTGCCCCCTTCCCTGAAAGATTGGGGTGTAACAGAGGAAAGGAGAGATTGAAGCTGAGGAGGACTTTGTGGGGCTCTCAGGTACAAATCCCTTCTGTGTCACCTGTTTCTCTTCTGTAGGATATAGGCTTCATTCAGCTTCCTTGACCTTCCCTAGTTCCAAAGGGCAGATGCAAGTAGTTGCTAATCAGGGAAGGGAGGGAATACAGAAATGGGGGAGGAGACAATGAGACGTGGTACAGCCTTGGGGCAGGGTCCTGGTTCCTCCTTTAGGAGTGTGCATGACAATATCTTTCAGTTCTTCTGCAGAACAGGAACCCCCCACCTAACTTCAGGCTGAGTACAAGATTCCTGGAGTACCACCCTGATAACTCACCATCAACACATCAGAAGAAAATCACACACCCTGCAGCCCTCACCCCAAGTTTTTCCTTCCTTTTCTGAGCCCAGTGCTGACCATCCTGTTAGGTCCCCTGTTTGGCCCCTGTCTGTTTCAACTGCACACAAGTTTTATCTATGACACGATCCAACACATTCAGTCTAAACTGTTGTTACTACAAGGGTGGAAACTGGTTTTGGTCATGGAATACCTCGATTTAGATCAGGTGGAGAGAGACTTCTACTCTACTAGATAGGACAGCACACATACCCAGAAGGAAATAGGTACAGAAGGAAGAGCCCTCCGCCCCAATTCCCAAGAAGTATCCTGAGTATGTAGTCTCTTGCGGGGGGTGCGGGGAGAGTTGTTAGGGAACTATTGACTGGAACTGCTCGCCTTGGCCATGTACAAAAATAACTGCTTGCCTGAGTTGTCTCACAACAGGAGATCCTGATAAGGAACATGGTGCTGCCACCAGAAACTAACAGGAGGGAATTTGAGTGGGACAAAAAGGAGGAGGAGATGACAGCCCATAATGTATCCTATCAGGCTCCAGAACCCTTTGCACTAGAATCCATCTTGGCTGAGAGATGCACGTGCATGCCACCAGGAAAGACCCTGAGTCAGACAAAATATGGGTCAAGAAAGATGATTGGCTAGAGATAAACATAAACTAACCCCATTACCATAAAACCTGAGACTGTGAGCCACATGGCAGAGCAGTTCTCCTGGGTTCATGTACCCTGCTGCTCTCTGCCCAGGTGCCCCTTCCCAATAAAATATTTTGCTTTGTCAGAATGTGTGTCTCCTCAGACAATTCATTTCCAAACGTCACAGAAGAGCCCACTCTTGGACCCTGGAAGATGTCCCCCTTCCTGCAACAGTATTATAAGACAAGACATTAGATCTGCCCCTCAAGAAATATTAAGTAAACATACTAAAGGAAAACAACAGTGTTACCTGAGTCCATACAATATAAAGTAAAACTGAGAGCTAATATTCAGGGGCTAGTAAAAATAATGATACAGATTTTGCTCTGGGGCTAACCTCGGCAATCAGAAAAGTGAATGCCTTATGCAAGTCTTTGAAGGTATGATAAATTGAACTTTAAAATTCTAGAGCATAAAACTCTTGAATTTCAGTATAATTGGAAATCTTATTATTGGTATAAAAATGAAAATTAAAAAATTTAGTTGGGCAAATCAATCTTGTGTTATCATTCAGGCAACAGACCAGACCTTTGGAGTATTAAAGGCAATGGCCTTTGTCTTGTAAATCTCGACAAATCAGAAATGTAATAACTAAGTGACTTAAGACTGAACCAAATTAGCTCAATCAGGTAAAACCTGAAACCAAGAAAAAAAAAAAAAAAGGAGGGGGGGTGTCTTTCAATTTCAAACCACAGGAAATTCTCCCTCACCCAAAATCTAATTTAGCACCTCCTTAAATTGTTTATCAGGGACAAGCACAAATCTTAAAAGTCTTTTCCACAAGTAGTAAAACCTTGGTCATCTGAGCAAGCAAATTTTACTTATTCCAACCGTTATTTATAAACTAATAAGTGTGTATTGTAATACCTGATTCATAAGTAGGTTATTAAAGTGAACTATGAGATCTCTGGTTTTCTCTGTTTATGTGTCTGTGTATGCAGTATACATATGTGATGTCTCTACCTCTGGAAATTATTATCAAAATTAAATTTACAAAAGAGCTCTATTTAATTGACATACATGTAAGTACTTACAAATGAAATATTTATAAATATGAAAGAAACTGGCTAGAGTGTATTTCAGGTTCCTGTGATCTAAGATATATTTAATATTAAATTAATGTCTGGAATTAAAGCTAACCCAGGCTTGCTGGTTTAATTAATAAACACCTGTCTAACATTTATTGTACTTTTATTGAAGGTCAATAAGTTTGTTATATCTGTTGCAGCATTTGTCAGCAAGGAAAAATATAATACTTGGTATGATTTCTGTAAGTTATAAAATAAAGGTAAATAAGAAAAGAGTTTTCAGGTAAACTCTTTTAGGAATAATAATGTTTTGGGTATGTTCTATGTAAAATAGTTTCTCCAGATTTTTGGTAACTTGAGTTTTGCCAAGTTAAGTTAAATGATGGGAAACCATTGAATATCCAGGTCATTTCAAGTAACATAAAATACTGGAAAATTAACTGCTAAATTTGCCTACTTCTATATTCATATAAGGGGGAAACTAAAGATGTTTGGGCTTATTAGAGGCATGTCTTGTGCCATAGGGAAAGAAATACGTTTCTAGAGGTTATGGAATATTCCAGTCAGGAAATGCTGGTATGACCAACAGTTCACAATTACTTGCTGCTCGTTGGTTTGCACTAGAGGTTAAAATTATAATATGTAATTAAAGCTACCAAAAATAATAAGGGAAACATTTCAGTATGCAAGGGAGGTAGGATGTGTGTTTTCAGCAAAAGAAGCTATGAGGGATGAAAATACATTTTGTTAAGGGGAAAGAGTGATTTTGGTCCTAAAGCTGGTTGTTTCTGGATGGAAAAATAAGGGACAAACTAGTATGAATACAGAAAGTCCTGGAAGGTTTGTAAAATAGAAGCCCTGAAAGTTTTTTGTACATAGGCTGAGATTAGGTGAATTTTGATTAGGTAAGTAGATTTTGTCATTAAAAGTAGGCTCGTCCAAGGTTCGATTTGGTTCTTCCCTGTAAAGAGAATAAAATTTTCTTAGAATGCTGATTTTGATAACAGATTGTGTGAGTTTCTTTGCCTTTAATGAGCTTTATATGTTCTTTAAATCTCTTGTCACCGTGGTGAAGTGAGTAAGTATTGTCTTACAGTGATATATGATCATATTTGACTGTTTGAAACCTTTTTGATGTTTTGGATAAAATTCCCAAATATCAAACTCTAACTGAAGTTCTTTTGAATTCTGCTGTGATTCAAAGAAATCCTGAGGTATCTCAGAGAGGAATGTGAAACTAATTTATTTTTTCTGAAATATACTGGCTTTTATTCCTTTATTTTCCAGAAAAACCTTTCCTCTTGAGGCAGGAGATAGATGGGCTCCAGGCTGGACATTTGCTACCAGATTCCTGTTTACAGGCTTATTTCATATGTTAAATTACTGGAGAAGCAATGTCAAGTGATTGAAGGTAAATCTTTTTAAGTTTTATGGTATGGGTAAATGTCATTAATAGATATTCCAAAATTTATACGGAATTCCTAAAAATTTAACATGTCCTGGTATAATATTATGTCATAATTCTAGCTATTATATTAATATGTTGTATGTCACTAAAATACTGGTTTCTTGTCAATTGCATTGTAATCAGATATTTAACCATGTCATTTTAAGTCTTGTTGTTTATAGACAATCATTATTTTACTTTAATGTTTTTATAAAATGAAGATCTTCAAGAAGATTCGTAAAAAAGTACTTTTTGATAAATGTAAGTTTCTGATAACTTTTAGGTCATGTCTCTGAACTGGGTAAGAAATTACAAAACTCTATTGGAAGGCCTTAGGACTTCATCCAAATCAACAGAAATTAATTACCTGGGACAGAATGAACTGATAAATATGATTTATACCTGTATAATTTTTTTCTGAAATATACTGACTTTTATTCCTTTGTTTTCCAGGAAATCCTTTCCTCTTGGGGCAGAAGATAGATGGGCTCCAGGCTGGACATTTACTACCAGCTTTCTGTTTACATTTCCTGAGGCAGGAGGCAAGTGGGCCCCAGGCTACATATTTATAAGCAGCCTCCTGACTGCACTTCCAGATCTGCACTTTGAGATAGAAATAACAATAGGAACAGGGTAAATAGCTGGACTTTGGACAACTTTAAGATAACTTTTTTTTTTTTTTTTTTTGCTGTACACAGACCTCTCACTGTTGTGGCCTCTCCCGCTGCAGAGCATAGGCTCTGGACGTGCAGACTCAGTGGCCATGGCTCACGGGCCTAGCCGGTCCTCAGCATGTGGGATCCTCCTAGACCGGGGCACAAACCTGTGTCCCCTGCATCGGCAGGCAGACTCTCAACCAATGCACCACCAGGGAAGCCCTAAGATCACATTTTTGACAGGAAGAGAAAGGGGCTAAACCCTGTTTAGAAGATCAAGAGGTCACATATTTCCTATCCTTGGGGAAAGGGAGACACTTCACATGTGCAGAAAAGTTCCTTGGGGTCAAAAATGCAGGGGACACTAGACCAGAATAAGTCAAGCCAACCCCCCACCCCAGATGCCCTTGTGTTAAAATCCATCTTGGCTGAGGTGTGTGTGTGCAAATAGGGGAGGGTCCTGAGACAAATTATCCATGGGGTCAAAGCAAGACAATTGGCAAGAAGAAAAACAAAGACCCAGAAGATTGCCCCCTTATAAACGATTTAAGCTTCCCAAAGGCATGACTCTCTCACTGAGTTTGCCCATGTGTCTTTCTGCATGTACTCTGCTTTTCTAATAAATGCTTTGATTTCCTCTCTACCTTCAGTCTCCTTGTCAGAACTTTCTTTGCAAGGCAGGCAAGAGCCGGGGATTTAGACTCTAGCCACTTGCCCTTGTGGTCTAGTGGTTGGAATTCATGGTTTGCACCCAGGCAACCATGGTTTGATTCCTGGTCAAGGAACTAAGGTCTCACTTCCAGCTGCTGCTCACTGCAAGTTACTGCTCACTGATGCATACGTTCAAAATCAGAAATCACTCTGACACTAACTAGGACCTATCGCAATTTTATAAAGTATGCCCTTGTAAACAAAGAAGGAACATTTAATTTTCTTCCTCTACCTGATCTCTCCAGAATTTGGCTTCTTTAGCTGGTCCCCATGTGGAACTGATGGCTTTTGGGGAGCAGATTACAAGTCATTATACCTACCATTGTTTTAATTTGTTCTCTCTTGTTGTTTTCAAATTATTTATACCTCATATCCCTCTCTGCTGCACTGTGACTTCATTAACATTAATAGCTGTACTATTTATATCCTGTCTGTTTTACAAGACTGTTGCCTCTTACATTGCCCAAAATGTAACCAGGTCTCTGAAAAACTTAATGATGACTAAGTCTTGAGACAGTTGATCATACATACCTCTATAATAGTGCAACTCTAGGTATTGGAGGAAGCAACAAAGGAAAATATTTACTGGATCATAGTAGGCTAGTAAGACAGGCCACCCAGAGAATTTTAGGTTATCAACAGTGTCTGATGCAAAAATTGACAGCTTGAGGGACCTATCAACAGAATATTTACATGATCTAGGAACGAGCCTTCCTAGAAGCATGGGACAAAAATTTGCCATGAAATGCCTCCCAGGCATTGGTTAAATTTATGACCTAGAGGGAGCTTGTGGGTAAAGAATGTTACCTGCCATATCAGTAAATAAAGGATGTTTCAGCCATCAAACCATCAGCCACTGCAGCCATCCTGCACTGTGCACCCTGAGTGTACTCAGGATGAAGAGAAGCAGAAAATTGGCCTTAGGTCATTATCAAGGTGCGCATCAAAGGAACGATTTTCAATAAGCCTAAACTCTTTCATCTTCCTATACACAGAAAAGTACTAAATTCCTTAACTTGAGATGTCTGATTTTCTTCAATTAACAGTAATCTTTTGATGTCCTGACTACCTGACTTTTATTGCAAAAGCTTCTGTATATCCTGGCTCCTCCCTTACCTCTTTGGAATAGTCCCTGAGAACTATCTGAGAGACTATCTTCCAGACTTAAGTCCTCATAAACTCTGCCAAATAAAACATAATTCTCAAATTTTAGGTCATGCTTTTTTTTTTCTTTTTTTTTTGGCCGTTGACAGATATCAGTCTGCCTATCTGAGTCCCCTAGTGGTCAGGTCAGGGCGTTGTAAGACCTGTGTGATTGAACAGGAAATGAGGAGGAGTGCATGAACTAGCCCTGACCCTGGTCTAGAGTGGAGGAATCTCCTCATCTCATGCTGCTGATTTGGATAGCTCTGGGATGATGGGAAGTCCTTGTCCCTGGTGACAGTGACAAAGATGGAGATGGTAAGGCAGACACTGGTGCTGAGGGATGGTCTCCTAAGCACAGCTGTGGAGGTGCCTTGAAAACAACTTCTCATCTGCTTTGGGGACCACCTCATCATTGCTCTTTCCTCCAACTCTTGGGCTGAATTGCTAAAGTGTTACTTAAAATGACTAAAGACAATGGAGCTTTTATTCCTATGCTTTCCAGAGCTCCAAAGGAGGTGACTATCTCATTGAATTGGTGTTCAAAACTCTTTCCATGTTGCCACCCAGAGAGGAAGTAGGACCTTAATCTCCTGGGGTAAACAAGTCTAATGCTAGAACCCTGCAGAAGAGGAAAAGAAAAAGGCTTTACAATTCTACCATGACAGTAATGAAGATAATCTACCCTCCTCTTTTCTAGTGACCATCTGAAAAGTAATAAAGGCGAAGAAAGGAGAAAGGAAGGTCAACAAGGAGGGGCCCATTTTCATTTGAAGGAGGAGCTATGTCTTCTCACTCTCAGGCCCAGACTGTTCTTAAGGATGAAACATATTTAAGATAATTTATAAGTCAAAAGAGAGTAACTATGGTTCAGGCATCCAAAATGGAGCCTGGTAGACCCCAACAGCCATTTTCAAAACAGCACCTCCTACACAGCTGCTGGCTGCAACCTAGTATTTTAAAGTCCCTCTCCACGTTCAAAACTATGTGACTTCAAAGCTTCATTTTGAACCCCAGCCAATTCTTGCTTAACAAGCCCCTTCATTTCCTGCCAGTTCCAATATAAATTCTTGACAAAGTTACCTTGCAGTTTTTTACCTTTGTTAGTCTCCACCACTTTATAGTCTAGCAGAACAAAATTTGAGGTCTTCTTGGATCTGTATCTCCAGGGCTGCCATCATAACAAACCCCAAACAAAGGCCTCTTTTTTTTTTTAGCAAGGCTCCATTCCTGGAATTCCTGGCTAACATTATTTGGTGTAGTCAATAGGATCAAGAGCAACCCTTGGTGGTTACCCAATGTTTCTTCAGATTTTGTGTAATGTACCTATGCAGACCCATTTTGTCCAGCTTGTCTCTCCAGCTGAATCAGGGCTGCTGCATGAGTACCTCCGGGATCCAAAACTCACATTTTGATTGAGGTCAAGGTCTTTGGGTGTTTCCAGATGTCGACTTTTGTCCTTTCTCCATGGGGGAAGACATTCTGCTCTACCACTTGGTAGGAGATCTGTCTTTTGTTCAAGGATTTCTGTCTCTAGCACTTGTAAGGGGATTCATATTTCAGGGTTTTTCCTCAGTGTCCTTTGGGATTCGTTTCTCGTTTTGTTTGGGTGACCTTTGGGATTTCATTTCCCAATTTGTTCTGGTGCATGATTACTCTTGAAATATGGGAAGTTCATTCTGTAAGGGCAAAACTGCAGGATAGCCTCCTCCTAGGACTTCTGGTGAAATTCATAGTTTATGAACTATGGGCCCTAGTTCTGCAAGTATCTTGCTGGAATGAGATTTCCTGAAATGGTCTACAATTAAATTGGCCAGCCAGGGACAATTTTTAAATTCCTCCATTAGTTTATCTGAACAGTTTATCTGCAAAGAAATAGTATGTAAGACAAGATGGAAGCCTATTTCAATTGGTATTTCGAGGTCTTCAGATGTATACGTTATTGCCTCTTTCAGAGAAACTAACTCACAAGTATCTCAAAGGATTTCCAAACTGGAAAAATTTTCTAGCTCTCCTCTCCTCTCTCTCTCTCTCCCTGTCCCTCTCTCTCTCCCACTGCTCATTCTTTTCCTCTAAATGTTCACTTCAATGCCTTCTCCTTGCTATCTATCTTTCTTTGAAGTTCCTTTTTATAACACTGGGATTGATTCCCCACAGAAGGTAGCAATGCATCCAATGGCCTGATGAAAATGGCTATGATTATTATGGTCATTCTGAAAAACAAAGAACAGTTTTTCCAAGAGTTTGACCTTAAAGGATCAGAAGTCTTTCTAGGCAAAGCTTGCATTTCTCTCCTTGTATCTTTGCAATGTAAATGTTCTAACTGGTCTTTTCAGCTAACTCTTTTGTAGATAAGACTTCCCTAAGAAGGGAAGTTCCAATTCCCTAAGACTAAAAGAAAGAAAGAAAAAAAAGTCTTTTAAAACACGAACAACTAAAGGACTCTCTTGCCCAACCAGCCTCCTTGGAATCAATGCTGAAAGTTCAACTTCTCTGTACACCAGTGCTGAACTGAATCTCAGAGATAGAGTTTTGGGTGAAGGAGAAAAGGATAGCTTTATTGTTTTACCAGGGAAAGGGGACACAGTCGGCTCCTGCCTTGAAAAACTTTGTGTCCCATCCTGGGAGGATTTGATGAGGAGTTCAATAACAATAGTTCAAGGGTGGGGTTGCTGAGAAGATTACGGTTTGTGCAGGGTCTCAGGTGGTGGCAGGATCTCCTAATCTTGATGAGCTTCTCTGGACCTTTTACTCTTGCCTCAGGTGGTTTCTTGGTTGCTCCTCCCTTGATTAGCAACTGTTTGAATCCGCCCCTTGGAACTCAGGGGAGGTCATGGAGGCTGGAATCTTGCCTACAAGAAATGAGAGATAAAAAAAGCCTTCTGTGCCCAGGAGACCCACAGGGTCCTTCACTCCCCCCTTTTCTTTGATACTCCTCAATCTTGAGGAGAATGGATGTTGGTCAAGAAAGGGAATAATTGCTTTGGATAGAGATGTTAATCATAAACATGGCAGAGCAACTCAGTTCTAGGTAGACACAGGTTTTAATCCCCACTTTGGTGTTATCTCTCCCCAAATCTTTCAGGAATGGGGTGTCAACTGCTCTGGCTACTTCCTGTTGAAATGGAACATAGTCCTGCCTTAGTTTGAAGGAATAGAAACTGAATAATACACTGAGTCTTAAGGCCCAGATCTAAGTTTTATAAGATTAATATCTCAATTGCTTAATAATGAGCCTGAAACCCAGTCCAGACCTGATACTATGAAGAGATATGTTGTAGCCAGTTGTTTCCAAACCATCCTCTGAAAGGGGAATGGTTTGGAAAAGGGGAAGAGCCATCAAAGCAATCCTGAAGACCCAGTTAGAATTATCAAAATAATCAACATAAGAATCCATAATTTTGTGGGGAAAGGTAAAAGGTACGAGAAAGGATAAAAGAACAGAACTCTTATTTTGCTTGTCCAACAAATACTTAAAGGTCTCCCAAAGGGCAAGATATTCACTTTCACTTTGGGAGTCTGCTTGCTGGCTGATGGCAGGCTTGGCTGTTCAGTCTCTGCTAATCTTCTTACTCTAGTGTGATGTACCCATGGTTTTACTCCAGCCAATTTTAGAGTCATGAATAGTAAGAAGAATGTCACAGGACCCCTTCCATTTCTCTTCAAGCTGCTGCTCAGGTCCTTGCTCTTTCCATACTTGCAGCAGTATCTCGTCTCCTACTTTGAAGGGATGCAAGGGAGCTTCCAGGTGAGGGAGAGACCTGTGGGAAATAAACTCATGCATAGCAGTTAACAGTTGACCAATCTGTTGTACATGCTGCTTAATTTTTACCTCCTGTGTTAGAAATGTTTCTCTTTCTTTACTCTCTTTGGAGCTAAGAATGGCCCACTCCTAGGGACCACCAGTATACAGAGAAGAGCAGTCGGCAAGCCTTTGTTCCATTTGAGATGAGTTTCCTGGCATAGATTGGGGAGAGTTTGCCCCAGAGTGTAATTTGTCTTCTTAGGTTTTCTGTGATGAAAGCAGATCCATTGTCATGTTGAATAATAGAGGGAAGGCTGTCTACTTAGGAATAACGTCCTTAAGAAGGACGTCCTTATAGCTGGGAAGGCCTCTATTCAACCTCATCAAAGATAGGGTGGAAGAATTTTTAAATGCTGTGGCATCTGGTGTCTGACATAGCCCAGAAAATTCAAGTTCACAACAATACAGAAATGCACCTGAAATCACATTCACAATGGTCACCTACTTTTACCATTGTTATGCTGTTTTGACTTTCAAATGTTTTCCCCTCCTCATTGTCAAGTAGATGTGCAATGCATGTCTGAAAAACCACAAAACAGTCCTCTCTTTAAAGTTAAGCCATGTATAAGCCAGAGTGACTTCCTCATACCTCAATACATGCAGATATTTTTCTTTCATTTCCCCTTTTGATTGCAATTCTTTCAATAGAAGACATTGATGATCAAAATATCTGTCCCTCGATGCTGTGGTGATTCAGATGTTTGCTCTGGGTGTAGATCATGTCTGTCACTGCTAGGCCTCCTTTATACTTGCCTAGTTAATCCATATAGGGGGAAAACTCATCAGGTATGGTAAACAAGTTCAGAGGTATGTTAATGAGGGAAAGCTTAATAGGCCATACATTTGATCACTTATACCCAATTGTCACACAAGCATTGTACATGTACTTTCAGCAGTAGACCTAAAACAAACAGTGATACGTCATGAGTAATTTGATAACTTCACTAGGTAATTTTTCTTTCCTCTTAAACATCAGGGCAAATATGTACCTAACACAATAACTTTCATAAATACAGACTTCAATTAACAGAACTATAACTTTATATCTGTTGAAACATAATCCTATTTTTTTCTCCTAAAATGACCTTCATATCCATTGAGCACAGCCAAATTTAAGTTATTTGTTTTCAAAATGTCTGGTCCTCCCCCTGTAGAGGACCAGATAGGCTCCTCCACATTGACTCTGGTGTAATTCCTCAAAAGGATCCTCAGACTAAATTTCAAAAGCCCCTCTAGAGGCCCAGAAAGCCATGCCAAAGGCCTTCCATCAGATTTTGCCCTGGTGGATTTCTCTTTTACAGAATTCCCCCTAATATCAAGATTCCTACATATTCCAGGAGACTGTCTTTCTCATTCACATTATAAGTCTGCTCAGAACTCAAGAGTTTCCAATTTCCAGAGGGACCAGGCAGAGACAAAAGAAGAATATTTCAATTTTACCTACAGAGGTGTAATTTACCCAATTGCTCCAAGTCATTAGTATCTTTAAGGGAAGGGTTTTTTTCTGTCTGGTAATCCATAAATATTATTTACCAGCTCATTTAGCAACTAATCCTTTTGTTAACATATTATGAGGCCATCAGATTCTCCTTTAAGATTTTTAAAATTTCTTACTAGCTCAGAATTTATTGGAGACCTGCATTTGTCAAAAGGTCCTTTGCCTAAGTCTTCTTGAAAATGAAACACATTTGCAAAGGCATCAGAGTACAAAAATTATCTGTAAATGACAGAAAGACTTAAAAGGGCACAGTTAAACATCTGACTGCAATGTAATTGGTAAAGAAACTTGGTTACAATAACTGGAATTATGTTTACTTTAACTTATTACCTTTAACTGAACATACCAAATAATCGTAGTTAAATATTTCTCTCTGAGGTGCCTAGGGGCTCTCTGAAGCATCTCAAAGTTAGCTGGAGATCAAAGGAATTTTAGAAAAAGCCAAACAATACTCATTCATTTAACCAAAGTGAAGAGATTTCAACAGAAAATACGGATCACTTAAAGACAAAGGAACTCACAAGCTGTTATGAAAAGCAGTGTTCCAAGAAGAAAATTTTGAAGGGAGAAACTATATCCGGTCTTGCCCTGGCTTACTCACAGCAAAATCCATTTACCCAACTAGATTTAATCTAATCTTAGAAAATCCTGATTATGCACATACCTAAAAACTTGTGCTTTTTTACAGAGAATATCTCAGGGTGGCATCAAATACATTTAGTATCCTAAATACCTTTAGTCTTCCTGCAAAGGGAAATCAGTTTTAAGTAATTAATGTTTCAGTATCTTATTTTATTTGGAAATGTCCTACCTATTCAATAAACTTCCCTCATTTAATGAAACTCTAGATTTTTGTTGTGAATAGGAATTATCCAGAATATTTTAAACCTCCAAATTTTCTGATCCCATTTCCAGAGATTCTGATTCAGTAGGAGGTCTGGGGTGAGGCCAGGGAATTGTTTTGTGGTTGTCATTATTTGTGCTGTTGCTGGTGCTTGTGTGTGTGTGTGCACATAAGTGTACATGTCTTCGTGTGTGTCTGGCTATTAAGCTTACCAGGTAATTTTGACACAGCTAGGTCTGAGAATCTGGCTTTCAATCTGAGAATCAGGATTTCAATTTGTGTTTCTTCTTATGTGTGTAGGCCTAATTTTCCTAGGTAGATATTAAGCTCCTGGGGTAAAAATTGCGTTTTACGTGTGTGTGTCCCCTGCTCAGCACCTGGCAGCATGCACTGTGTCTAAAACAGACTTTGTAAAAGTACATTGAGGTAGAAAGGAAACCTGGACCTTCCAAGGCAAGAGCATGACCACACCCATATGTGATCCACAATGTCACCTGTAGTCACTGTTGGCTCCTTGATTCCAGATGCCCTAGTGTTATGGGGCCAAAAGCATCCCATGACTTGCAACATATTGGCAGCTTCAAGCCCAACCTCTCCAAGAGTTCTCTGCTTTGTTTGCTTGTTGAGCTGAGTTGAAATCCTAATTCAACTGTGAATCATTAAAAGGGGGATTTTTCTTAAAACCAATGATTTGTCTTTGGACAACTGGCAGTCCCGGCCCCTGCTTGAGCCACATTAATTTCAGCGAGAGTTGTCTGGGACGGAGGAAAGCCAGCTGGGGCTGCCAGCGATTAACTCCAGCTCAGGGGGGCTTAAAGAGGCAGTCCTGGGTTTCCTGCAGCCATGTCCTTCTTTAAAATCAATTAACAAGAGCAGAAAATGAAAAACCAATTGTAGGAAAAAATACTCCCTAGGTGATCTCAGTTTTTACAAGGGTGGCTTTGCTTTTCCTGAGACATGTGGGCAACAGTGTCCCTACCTGAATCTGATCTAGGGGAGTGACCTGAGACATTTGCTTAAGTGAGAACATTTTTTTAACCAGAAAATTGGTCCCTTTGCCTCTCTGTTTTTTCATATATATAAGTATGCTTTACTTTCTCTATTTTTTTCTTAAATGGTACTTATACATACATCCTATTGATGTTTTATTCATGTGGACAAACTGCTTTCATTATGTGAATGTACAATAGCTGGAAGTCGATGGAAATCAAACAGCTGTACCTCTATGCAATGCTTTAAAAATTGCAGGACTGATAATAACAACTTTCGAGACTGCCAGTGTTAAGATAGAGTCATTCAAACTTTATACTTCAATGTACAACGTGCATATTCATCTTCCAACCCTCAAAGACTCATCACCATCGTTTTCATAAATAAGATGAACTTATGATCTGCTCAAGATAAGAGTATAAAATCCTCATTTGTTCCTGCCCTGTAACATCACGAAAGGCAAGTAGAATTGGGCAACTGTGCGCCATGTGTACCTGCTGTGTAGCAGGCACTGTGCTGGCCTGAGAGAGACATGGAGCTGATAAGATAAGACTCACCCCCAAAGCACCCCCCATGGAAGAGGCACTCATTTCAACCACCTTGCGAAATCTCAGGAGAGAAGGGATGGACACAGGTCATGAGAGGAGAAAATCCCTAGTTGCAACATGGGTGCTACATAAGAACCCACAAAAGTTTTCTCAACCGTTTGGGAAAGAGGGGAAGCATGAAATGTTCACCTAAAAATATAAGGCAAGGATACATAGAGGATGAAAAAAAAAAAACCCTGAAATTTGTAAGGAACGAAATGATGAGTTTTAAAGATCGTGAGAGTAAATTAGATATAGTTACTCAAGATTTGTACTTACATATTTAGTTGATTGTCTATGCAAATAACTTAGCTTAAATAAATTAAAACCCCTTTTTGAAAAATTATAATAGCTACTAGAACTAAAATCTTTGTTATGCATTCTGAAACCCACCCTGGCCAGCCACCCTGGACACTGCCAGCCCAGGCATCTGGCCTCAGAGCTCACGTCCCTGCCTCACAGAGAATCCTGTTCAAGGATCCTTCTTTACAGAGGCTCACACCTGTAAGCCTACTCCGGTCCAAATGTCCTGCATTCCTTCATTCCCTCTGAATATAAACAAATACATATTGATTGAGTTACTTTGATGCAGCTACATTGATTTTTCATTTGTTTAATTTTTTTTGTATGTTTATGTCTTTTTTATGTGCACCAAGAATCTGTACATCAAGCATTGGGTTGTTAGATATTCAAGAGCAGAAACAATGTGTTCTGCTTCTTTTATTTCACTCCCAAGTATTAAATGATGTTAGCTAGATGAATGAGAGTTTAATCTAAGGTTAGAAAATAAGTGTAAAAAGAGGATTAATCACAGAGGTGGGAAAGAAGGGTGATTTAGGAACCATACTTTGGCTATGAAACCTGATTATGGGCAAAATAGCAATAGCATATTTTTTATTAAGTTGTACAAGGAGTGAAGGAAAGAAAATGAAGATCCTAGGCTGAGAACAAAACAAAAAACCTTAGAAATAAGTTTTAACTATTATGATTTTATTAAAAGTTATGGGATTCCATCTTTACTGCTGGGAGAGCTAAAATTTTCAATAGAGATCCCAAGAAGCTAAGTGTTAGAGCTGTGAAAGTCTCCTTTGCTAGGCTGTGGTTGCTGGTGTTCAGCACCTAAAGAGCCTTAGCAACCTCTGGCAAGATGCCCAAACCTGCCAGACCACTTTGGCCCCAACCATGATGACTGCTTAAAACTGGAGCAGCATGTCTAAAGCTCAGTGCAGAAATCAATGGGTATGGCACCAATATGTGCACTTGCAAGTGTTCGAGCTGCCATCACTCCTCATGGTCCTCCTCTCTGAATCCAATTCTCTCACCTGATTCCTTGTTTGTGGTTGGTTCATCCACCCTCACCTACCACCTGGCTACAGTCCCCTCTAGGCACATGAGTAGTGGTAGATAGATAAATGATAGATGATAGATAGATAGATAAATAGTTAGATAGATGATAAATAGAATATATATAGTTCAGTTACTCATCAGTATAAAGTTTCTCTGACGAACTCCTGTCTCTAGCAGCTGTTACAATTTGGCATTTCATTGGCTCCCTCAGATTTTTTCAAGGTGTTTAGTCCTTCTACAGATGACTCCCATCCTTGACCTTACTAAGCAAGGCACACTATCTGATGCTCAACTGTACAAGGTTGCTCATGATAGCATCTTTCCAATTTCTTGGATTCCCCTTCAAGCAGTAAGATTGTTATTAAACAGAGACGAACAGACAATATCTCCCTAGGAAAAATATGTCTCTGATATTCAACTTCCTTATTAAGGAACTGGAGTTTCCAGAGATGGAAGCTGTTTTCCTGTTCTTGTTGTTGCCCTTGTTCTTTTCTTTTAGCTTTTAAAAAAACAAAACAAAACAAAAAAAACACTGCAAGAGGACAGGATATCTAGTTAGATACTCAGGTGGTGGGAAGTGAAACAAATAAAAGAAATTCACCATGAGCTTTCCAGGCCCAGAAACTTTTAGTGGAAGCCCATGTCCAAGAGATAACATTTTATATACAAGGTCATAATTTCTAGTCCCTGTTTTGACTTAGTATTTAACAGAAGTCTCTCATCTGAAGTCTAACGTGTCATCTGGCATTATATTTTCTGTATTCTCTCCTTCTGATCTCCAGGATACTTCTCTATCTTCTAAAAGAACCATGGCAATTACATCACAATTGTTCTCCTCACCTCTTCCTTTGTCTATACCTCCTCAATTCCAACCAAGTTTATCTCCTCTCTACTTCAACCACCCACACCCTGAACTTCATCATCACCTGAATTCTATCATCTTCAAGATGTGTAACTCTGATCTGCTTTCAATTCTTTATCTTCTTTCCTCCCATAAGTGACTCTATTTGTAACAACTTGGCTTATGCTCATATTTTTCTGCAGAAACTTCTTGAGGATGACGAATGTTCTCCTTTCCTTCCTAATAGCTGGTGCTCATCCTACCAGACCTCTTTACAGCTGACAGTATCAAACAGCCTGTTTTTCTTGAAACTCCCTCATCACTTAGTTTCTGTCATCCAGTAAGGGCTGTCTTCCTTTCTGACCTTCCATCTCAAACTTTTGCACTGATTGGCCTTGACCTGCCTCCTCCAGAGTTCTCTCCACTACCTCTTCTCTTCTCTTCTAACCTTCTGTCCTATCCCACAGTGATCTCAAATCTGCACCTGTCATCTCCTTTCTCAATGCTAGACATGCATTTCCAACTCTCTACCTGAAAATCCCAGCCACCATGGTACCTAGCATTTATTTATTGCTTATTAAATATTTAATAAATTGAAATTAGTAAATAGTAAATACTTATTAAGCACAAATTATGTGCTAGGCACCATGGCAAAGACAAAGATGAAAATATACATCTTGTGAGCTACAGAGATAATAATTGTGTGAGACCCTGGCTAACCAGAGAATGAAGTACCATAGGCCAGAATTTGTCCTTAGTTTCCCTCAAAAGGCAAGTTCTCAGGACAAATATGGGAAAATGGGCTAAAATTGTACCTTAAAATTCAAATTTTTTCTGGATAGAATCTTATACAAGAGCACAATCCTGGAGTGTATTTTCACATGGTCCAAGGAAATTACGAATGTTTCCTCTAGAAAACATTAAGATATACAGCAAGGGGTGGAAAGCTATAGCCTGCAAGCTAAATCCAGCTTGCTGTTTTTGTAAATGAAGTCTTATTGGAACACAGCCATACTCATTCATGTCCATCCTGTTTATGACTGTTTTTTACTACAGTGGCAACGTAGTTGTACAGAAAACACATGGCCCACAAACTCTAAAATATCTACCATCTAACCCTTTAAGAAAAATCTTTGCCAACACTTGCTGTACAGTTGGCAACCCCAACTCCCATATTATAAATATAACCTGGGGTGTTTCTTAAAAGAATGTATTTCTAGACCCAGACCTGAGAATTAGAATTTCTAGGGGAAGAACCTGGGACTCAGGATTTTCAATAGGCACTACAGGTGGCCTTGGGTGCAGGCAAAGTTTGGAAAACCCTGGCAGAGTTTTTTAAAGCTTAATCTTTAGAATCTTAGAGCTTTGGATTTATATCTCAACTCCACCATTTCTAATTCTTTTACCCTGGACAACATACTTGCCTTTCTGAGCCTCAGTTTTCTTAATGAAGTGGGGGAATAAATGTACCTTGCTCATAGAATTGTTGGGGGGATTAAATGAGAAAATTCTTTGTGAAAATATGTGGTACATGCTATCAGGTTTGATAAGCATTTTAACACCATCAACATCATCATTATCACCAACATCATTACTTTCTCCTCTTCCTCTTCTTTAATATGCTCTACCTGCTTAGAAAGTTTTTGGTGTGATTCTACTTGAAAATGGTGAATTAGTTTGCCTGCAGAAGTTCATGAATCCTGAGTTCCACTTTCTTTTTTTTAGGTGTAAAAATATTCAGCAAATAAATCTTTCAGTGACATCTTTTATTTAAGGGTACAAAGTACCTCACAAACAAGTGAGTGTGATAGGGGAGATGGAGAAAGTACATTGACCTATCCCAACCACACAGCAAATTCAGGAACAGAATATCCAATGCCTAACTCCCAGCCCAATACCTGAACTCAAATACCAACACACCTTTCCAGATTAGTCTCATTATCATTTATTTATTACCCTCTTGAAGATAGGATACAACACGCCTATCAACAAAAAACCTTTTACAGGCCCACAGAATGCTCACAAGCCTCCTCCATCTTTACCAGTGTTGGAAAGTTGATGTGGTGAGAGCAGTGGACTTGCCCAAAGAACCCCAGAGTTACTTTGGTGGTGTCACTCCCTTTCTCAGAACATTTCAGTGGGCCTCAGATGATTCTCAATGAGATTTAAATTTCTCATCATGAGCTTTAAATTCCACCCCTTTCCTGTATCTAACTGCTCTCATCCCTCTCTTTATTCATTTATATCTCACCATGTGGTATTCACTCCAGCCAAGGAAATCTGCCACAGCCCACCTGCACAAAACCCAGACATTTCTACTGGATCTTAGATTCCATTAAAAGAAGAAAAATGCCCTGAACAAGAGGGATGATGGTCTTAACAATACTCTCCTTTGGTCAAACCACACTTGAGAAATTATGTTCCATTCTGGAAAGAATGTTCTCAGAGGAGTTTAGAAAAACAGGTGGCCATCCAGAGGAGAAGCTCCTGCTTGTAAGGAGATAAATACCTCTGCGAGCTTGCAACAAGACAGCATCTTTCAGATACTTGAAGGACTGTCATATTGAGAGAGGGTTAGACTAACTCTGAATGGCTCCAGAGATTTGAAATCAACACAATGAATTTCCTGATGTTTCAGGAAAGCAGATTATTGCTCCATATAGGGGGAAAATTTCACAGTGAATTGAGCTGTCCAACACTGGAATATACTGTTTGGGGAAGTATGTTATCTGGTTGTGATCAAGTTTGTAAAGGATATTGTAGTAGTGATACGTATTTCTGACATAAAGTGGAATTAGATGACTTTTAGAGTAGAGCTAAGTGGTTAACAGTACAGCCTTTTGATCCAAGCTGTCTGGGCTTGAATCCTACTCCAGCTTTATACACAGCATGACTTAAACTTTTCTCTGTTCTTCAGTTTCTTCATGATAATAGTACCAATCTTTTAGTGTTACAGAAAGGGATTAAATGAATGAAAGTAAAGGACTTAGGACAGAGGCTGACATGTAGTAAGCATTGCATTAGTGTTTTTAGTATTTCATGATTTTTATGACCCAGTGACTATAGGAACTACCATTGTGTGAACTTTAGATGCATCAAAGTTCCTACTTTTTTCTGCAGAACACAGAACAACCAACAGCAGTTAGCTTTACACAAATGCAGCATATCCTTCTCTCCACTGAGGCCATGAGAAAGGAAGATTAGAGGGCCCAGGACTAGACTCAGCACCTAGAACATGCAAAGAAAGGGAAGGGAGACTTCTCAGCCACTTTCTTCTCCAGGATTCCAGCCATGGGTGGTGTTTCAGGAAAACAGCTCAACAGAAAGAAATCTAGTCACAACAGAAGACACCATATTCAGTTCTAAACTGCACCTAGCACACAGATGGCACTCGAAAGCATAAATACAGCTATAATGCCAATCAGCTGGGCCTGTGGACCAGGAGCTGAAATAAATTAGACTAAACTCTAAAGAAACCAGACCATGGGTAAAAAGAAATTTCAATAAAATTATCTGAGGTTTTCACTAACACAGCAGTCAGTCATCCACACATAGTCCACCTAGTTATCAGTCAGTTTCTTATCTCTGGATTTCACAGATCAGCTCATGCCCCTCCCCTTCTTTAGAGCCTCCTGGACTCCCCACTTCTTATACTACCAAGGCCAAATCTCCTAGCAGAGCTTCCAATTCCTTCACTGTTGGTCCCTTTCCCACATACCTAACTTTTTCTCACCCTGGATTCTGGACAGCCCCAGGAAACTACAACCATTCCTGGAAATGGTTGACCTTTATGCCCTCACCTCCAGCTCCCCTGTATCTGGCTAAACCCCACCCATTCTAAAGACCCAGCTTTCCCTAATCCTCCAGATGGAGGCCATCACCCCCTTCTTTCACTTTGTAACACCTCTATTACTTAAGCATTATATTATGATTATTTATTTTCCATGTTTGTCTCATCAACTAGACTATGAGTTTCTTGAGAAGAGGGATTGTAAATTATTTTTCTGCACATCCCCAGCATTTAGCATCATTTCTGGAGACAATAAGCTGTCAATGTTTTTCTTGAATTAATAAAGAAATGAAGGAAAGAAGAATGAGTCTAAGCAGACCCAGGGTCCTAGTAGCCTAGCCTATTGAATCCCTGAATCAGTTCAGAACCTATAGGTTTTCAGTTTAATTCAATCTAAGCTGTGCCTGGCAGCCCATGCATATTTTTAGTGGTACTTTAATAAAAGAAGCATACCTCACTCCCTTTAATATATAAATCTTAACTCCAACCTTCCAGCAACCTCCCTACTTCTGTAAATAGCCAAGATTCCCTTCTCAAGCTCTGTAGAGTTGACATTGTTTTTGCCTGTGGTGTAATGGTTTCTGCCCTTTTTGTTTCTGTTTATTTACGTTTGTCCTGTCTCCTTCATTACACTTTAAGTCTCTTCCTATAAGTGTTGACTTCTTTTGTAACTCACTCCAGTGTACCAGATATACATGGATGACCTACTGCCATATTAGTGAATAATGTTTGATATTTTATTGAAATTCCTTTTTACTCATGGTCTGATTTCTTTAGGGTTTAGCCTAATTTCTTTCAGCTCCTGGACTGCAGGCCCATGTTGATTTGCATTATGGCTGTATTAATGCTTTTGAATGCTATCCATGTGCTAGATGCTGTTTAGAACTAAATAAAATGCCTTGCCCTAGTGATTTGTTTTCTTTCAACTTGGCAGATTTGTGTGAACCCTGTGTTTCTAGGAGCTGAAATTGTCAAGACTCTTTTAATGCACCTCTTTGTTTGGGGAATAGCATGCCTGAATAGCTGTCGTTCAGAAAATAGCATTTGTAGACACAACTGTTGCTGAAAAGGGAAACTCTATACACGGACTATTACACTGGGAACAACACAGCAAAAAGAGCCACTATTGTACTCCATTAAAAGACATAAATGAAACCTAGTGTATTAATTTGATCCGGAACATGATGCAGCACCTTACTTTAAATCTGGACACGATTGTATCTATATTGTCCACATCAGTGCAGTTCTGATCCCAGTCAGTGTTTGTGATGACCCCCCAAGGCATCCAGTGTAGAAAAGATCTGGCCCCTGCTTCAATGAACTTCCAGGATGGCTTTGAGTAAACAGCACTAGCCACAGCGTGAAACTCCTCAGGTCCTTGTTACACTCACGAGTGTTGTAAGCTCAGGCTATCTCAACACTGTAAAAACCATAGACAGCTACAGTCCAAAAGAACAAGAAACTTAGGATACTTCTTTGAAACTTGGATTTGTGCCACTACAGTTTTGCAAAAGTTGGAGATGGAGAGGGCACATCTGTCCCTCTCCTGCCAGTGAAATAAGGCTCCTCAGTGTGTTTGCTCACAGCTGTGTTCTAACTACAGATGGACTGAGTGTAAGGCATTTGCCACTTTTGCTACACTGACTATTCTGGCTGAACTGCATTTGCCAAACCTCTCATCACATGACAGACACATTAAAAAACTGAAATTCAGCTGCCTGTCTTTCTTTTTAGAACATTTGTCTAATATACAACTCTAGAGTAGTTCATTTTAAAAACTATGGACAAAAAAACAAGGTATGCCTTACTTAAAAATAGAATAAATAACAGGTTAGAAAAATTTCAAGCTAATCCTATGGTATAGATACTTACCCTCCTTCTCCTGAAAATATCCTGGTGGAGCAATCCACTACAGATTCCAAGAAAACTCAAAAAGTAATCATTTTTTAAAAATCAAATGTAAACAGGTTCAAAGAATCAGAAAAAATTTTTTTTAATGAGGAAGAAATTTTAAGGACAGATACATTTAGGAAAGGTAAATTCCAAAAGCAATATTTATAATTCTACAAAAAGTAATTCCAAAGGATATAAGAAGAGAAATTTATTGATCAAAAGAAGGAGCAACAGGGACTTCCTTAGTGGTCCAGTGGTTAGGGCTTTGCCTTCAAATGGGGGGTGGCGTGGGGCACGGGTTCGATCCCTGGATGGGGAGCTGGGATCCCACATGTCTCATGGCCAGAAAACCAAAACACAGAGGCAGTGTTGTCAGGAATTCAGTAAAGACTTTAAAAGTGGTCCATGTCAAAAAAAAAAAAATCTTAAAAACAAAGAAGGGGCAACAAAAGAAACTGAAAAACAAAATGAAAGTGAAGGAAGAGCACAGATAAACTAGGAAATCTTCTAAAGGTAAAAAATCAGAATACCTCTACAACTTTGCTAATTTGATAAGCAAAAATATCTCCCATCATTTTAATTTGCATTTACTTGATCACCAAAGAAATCAAAGTTTTCCCATATATTGTCTAGCCAATCTATTTTCTCTCTTGCAAAGTGCTTATTAACAGCTAATGCTCACTTATCTACTGCTTTTCCTATCCATTTGTCTGAGCTTTCTATACTGTAAACATTATTGCATTTATTGTGTTTAGGATATCTCCACTAAATGACATAGCTATAAGCCATAGATAGATATACGTATTTATTTATTTACAAATGTGTATATAATGACTTTTGATTCTGATCCACTTTTCATACTCATCAGTATGAGAATAAATATTTTGGAAACTATAATTTCAGATAGGTTAACCATGTTATAGTAAATATTTAGTAAATGTATAAGTGGTAGCAAGTTGGGATAGCAGTCAGCACCTAAGAAACTTGTGGTGTCCTCGGTACACCGAAAAATGGTGGACACAACAAAGTGGAGTTTGTTGGGCAAGTGCAGTATCAGTAAAAGCCATGGGCAACTTGGAGAACCTGGGAGTAATTCACAATGTTTAGTCTTGGCAGAAGAATTTGAGAGCCATAGTGACTGACAGCCTTATCTTGAATTTTCATTGTGACTCTAAAAGCAAATATTGAATACAGAATCCCTGCAATACCCTTGTTACAGTCAATGTTGAGTCACATTCTTAAATCCTATTTCATTCATTTTGTTGTTTATTTAAACAGTATTTATTGGATCCCTACTCTGTGTCAGACTCTAGGCTAGGCACTGGGTAAACATTGCCCCATAAGATAATCAAAGTCTCTGTCCTGATGGAGCTTACTATCTAGTGGGAGTGAGACAAACAATAAACAAATAAGCAATAACTGAATAATACAAATTGTGATAAGTGATATGAAATGGAGTACAGTGATAAAAATAATATGGTCACCTACATACATACACACACTCATATGTGTACATACACATATATGACAAAAAAATGGAAAATGAGATCTGTGAGGAAAAGCTAAGGAAGGAATATCCTTTCATCTGGAGGAGAAGTAAGAAAAGAACAACAACAACAAAAATGTTCCTGAAGAATTCAGAGGGTCATCCCTGTACATTGAAGATGCCCAAGGTAAAATGGAGGCAATTAGTAGTATATTAAATTTATCAGCTATGTATTTTTAAAAATATCTTCAAAAAAGATGGTTAAAATGTTTCTCCTCTAATAGTATTTTAAGGGGAAGTTCTCTTTTATCTGAGATTAGCTTCCCAAATGTTCAGAGAAGAACAAAATGTTTTAAAATGTCTTCCAGCTTGGGGTCTATTTTTCTCTAAATTCTTCCTAGTTTTCCTTCTTCTCCTCTGCTCCTTTGAACAATTATTATAAGCAGTCCCTTAATAGGAAAAAGCCTGTGTGAGCATTACGTGGTGAGGGGTTTCTATTCTGGATCCCAGAATCTTGATTTCAATTTTCAGTTGTTTCTATCCTGCTTTACTCATTTCTCAAAAGATTCCTTAACTTGGAATTCTGAAGAAATAACCAGTGATTTGTTAAAAAGTAATGAAGCCACACAGGAATAAATAATAACTGAAGTGTATATATGTATCACCTAGTCTTTATTCTTACATATGTATATTGTTAGATATGACTGTGGTAAATGGATATATAATTTTGGAAATTTCTCCCCCACTATGGTATTAAAAAGTGATATAAATTGACAGTTCTATGAGGTACATTTGTGTGTAGTGGCAGGACATGGAAGGAGAAAAGGGACATACCTGTTAGTCCCATTTTAAAGATGAGAAAACTGAAGCTATAAGATTGCTTTGCTGAAAGTTTGAAGCGATTCAAAATGAGGAACAGATTTTAGATGTCATTCTCAAAGCTCTAGCCTCTAAACAAAGTAAATGAATGAATGCCCATTTCCAGTTGGCAGAGAAAGTCTCTGGGGTTTAGGGGTTGGAAATCTGCTTTAAAAATTCTAAAGCAAAAATCCTTTGAAAATAAAGTCACAGCGCACTAATTAATGTGTGTCCCTCCATTTCAGTCACCTCGAGAGTCTGAGATTGTTAGCACTACTTAGCCTTTCTTGGCAGTGTTCACCCATAAGAATGGGGGCCCTGGCGGTCTTTCTGACAAGCCAAGGCATAGATGTGTGTCTGCTGACATGAAAAGGACCCTCTGTGAAATGTATTTAACACTTAGTGTTTCATTAAATGGCCTTGAACATTCTTTTATTAATCTTTTCCTTCCCAGTCATATCCCATCTTTTAAAAAAATCAAGGCTACCTTCCAGAGCTGTTATCAGTCTCATATTTCAAAATTTTAAATGAGTTTTTGGCTGTAATTTAAAAGATAACTCATTCCTATTTCCAACATTTAATGTATTTTCTTTTTTTTCTGAAAGCAATATACGTGTATAATTAATAAACAATTTAGTATGTTGAGGAACCCAGGAACTTGGCAAATGTTCCGGTTTTATGAAATCTCAAGAAAAGCAGCACATTATAAGAAATAGTAAGTAATTACTTATGTAAGCTTTCTTTTTAAATTTTAAGAACATTAACTACTAATTACCAGTACTTCTGCAGGTGTTTGCACTTAACTGTAGGCTAAAGCCCCTGTGAAAAACAAACCCCTCACAGCCTCTCTCAAGATCAAAGCTGAATCCCATCAGACCTTTGTAGTTTCAGCAAAACTGGTTTCAAGCCAAATCATTCATCATTTGGCTGTGTAAGGTGAAAAAGTAAATTCGTGTTTGTTGGTTTGCCTTTCTCTTTTTGCCCAAATGCAGTCATCATCAACTACTGAGAAGGACTGGCTTGAAGGGCAACGGCAAAGTACGTGGGGTTAAATTCAAACAACGATGAAGACGCCTGAATCCCACCAGCTGAAGCAGCCCTCTGTGTGAAGTGGAGGATCATCTAGCCACCTCCCCGCATTTCATTCCTGGAATTTTCAAGGAACATATGCTTATCTCACTGCTTTCCATCCTCTTTATCTGCATATGAAAATGATCTTTAAGATCCCTCCCAACTTACAAAGTGTGGGATTCTCTTACCCTCTACTTCTCAGAATTTTAGAACTCAAGCCATGTGACAGTCACAAAAGACCCAGGATTGCTCCCCATTCAGAAGGTCCCCACCTGGAGAACCCTGTTTTCCACAGCCACTGACATGGTCAATGCATGTCTCACAAGAGTTAACAGCTTCTTCTTCAAGACACTTCAGTCATGCAAGCATCACTCCTTATTGCTACTGAGAAGGGATGCAGAAACAAAAAGGTGATGTCTGATAGCACAAACCCAACTTAGATCTACTATGGCAGTCAGCTCTGCTCAGGACAAGTTCTAAAACAGGCCATGTTTCTCACTTTAGTCTCTGTATTAGTTTCCCGTGGCTGCCATAACAAATCCCCACAAGCTTGGTGGCCTCAAACAACTGAAATTTATACTCTCACAGTTCTGGGGACCAGAAGTATGAAAATGACTGTATCAGAGGGACCACGTTCCTTCCAGAGGTTCCAAAGGAGAATTTGATCCTTGCCTCTCCCTGCTTTGGGTGTCTCCAAGTATTTCTTGGCTTGTGTCTGCATTACTCCAATCTCCACCTTCATTGTCACGTTATCTCTTCCCCTTCTGTCTGTTAAATCTCCCTTGTGTGTTTCTTATAAGAACAATTGTCATTACATTTAGGGTCTGCTCAGATAATCCAGGATGATCTCATCTCAAGATGAAGTGGATTATATCTGCAAAGTTGCTTTTCCCAAATAAGATCATATATAGGTTCCAGGGATTTGGAGGTGGACATATTCATTAGGGTACTACCACTAAATAATCATCTGAATGGTCTCTCTCTTGTTAGTTTATTTATTCAACAAATTTTATTGAGCCTTTCAATATTTCAGGCACTATTTTAGGTAGGGATAAATCCATGAACAAGAAAGACAAGACCTCTGCCCTCATAGAGCTTATATATTAGAATCTTTCCCCTTACCTTGTTTGTTTTGTCCATCCATTTCAAATATACACATTTTCTTAGAATCTGCAATGTACAATTGATATTCAAAATAGACACAACTCTTGGAAATCTAGTTAAATCCTAGCATGTGTGCAGGTTGGGGAAACAGGAGACATGCATGAAAAGTTTCTTTTCAAGTTTTCAGGAGAACAAGAGAAAAGCATAGATGTTCAAATTTTATAAATTCATTTTACAACGTAATTGAATTGCCAAAAGATTGAAGAATTCAATGTTGATGAAGAAACGGATATTAGTGGAGTGAAGAACAGCTCTGTCTTTGTCAGCGGGCAGTCTTTTATATGTCACAGACTGTTACTTTCTATTGCGTTTCAACTGACTAATTACCTCAGTTTATTAAAACTGAATATGAATTCACATATTTTACTTTCTGAGCCTTCAAGTTCTCCTGTTATCAAGAGCTATTACCTAAGGATATATCCCACAGTTCTGGGGTTTCTCAGGTAAGGAAATGAGTGGACCAATCTAGATGGGTGTCAATAAACACTGCACAGCCAAAGTTGAGGGGAACTGATCTGCTGGCCGCTGGGTATGACTGCAGGTGTTAGTCAGGGGGTGGGGGGCAGGCGTGCGGTTTAGGCCAGCATGAGTGAAAACTATGCTTCTAATGGAGAGTTACTTTCTGATGAGAGGTAATGACCAGAGGCAATCAAATGAAGGGACCATAAAATATGTTGCCTAAGAGCTACCTCAACTGAAAATTACATACTTACATTTTAAAAGTTCATTGGGTTTTGGTGGAGTGGAGAGATGGCTCTTGGTGGTGATGGTATTTTGTGTATGTGTTGGGGGTGCGGGCGGTTGTTTTATTTTTAACCACACTGGAGTACACTTACAGGTGTGATGGATGGGATCATGTTAGATAAATCAACCTCAGATGAAAAAGCAAATTACATCATTTCACAACTGTATCTATGTGATTAAGGATTTTAAGAGAGGCATCGTCAGAAAAGCAGATTCTAGAAATGAGTAATTAGGACTTGATCTCCTACATGGTTGCAGCAGCAGTTCAAATTTCATTTGGATTGTACCTAATAACATTCTGGAAAGGAGCAGAGGTGGCACTTACCACTTTCAAAAGGAATACTATGTCTCTACTTTCAAAGTGCAGACCTTCTGATGACATGGTCATTTCTTGGCCAGAGAGGTAATGTAGTAGGTGGGTGATGAGAAATTCTCAGTAACGTTTTCATAAATTGCCAGAGGTAGTCAATATTCGTGGAAAAAAACAAAAAACAATACCTTGGGAAGGTATGTAGATGTGGGGAGCCAGCAGAGAACAAAACACCTGGTCACAGAGGAAAACGCCACTTATCCTCAGCCCTAGTTACAAATGCAAGAACAGAAGACTCAGGAAAGGGAAGGCGCTTGTTTTTTCCTTAGCAGATTCAAACTGTTTGTTAAGAAAGGTAGTTTATTGTATGCTTTTCCATGGTCACTCATGCTATCTTGCTCCAATCAGAATGTGTCTACATTTCAAAGATTGGAGGAAAAATAGTCACCATGCCCAGGGTGCAGCCTGGTCCTCTGGCCAGCAGTGTGACTTGGCTGAATGTTCCTCCCAAGTCAAAGCTTTCTCCAGAGCCTCGAAATGCCTTGCGGTCCTACTCTTCAGTCACAAGGCTGTAGCCCAAGGGCTATACTTGCCCTGGGCACTATGTTCTTAACAAAATGAACCAATGTTTTAAAAATCAGGATATCTGCCCATAACAATCTGGATTTCCAATGTTTTTTGAAAAATCTTAAGATCTAGCCCCACCGAGGCAAAACCCTCACAGAACCACAATCAGTGGAGCTACATGGCAACTGCCCTTCTACCCAGGACAAATGCACTTAGCTGCTGCAGCCCCCAACCCCCCACATTTCACCTGCAAATATTCCTGGTCTAGCCCTAATGGGCTTCTGAAGTTATGATGTCTGCAAATACTTTGTGGCCCTCAAAGGCCTCACCAGGTCCCTCTTCACATACTCCTTTCAGGATGTGTCTCACCTGAGTCCTCCCTTCCTGTTGCTCCTGCCCCTGCTTTGCCATTCCAGACCTGCCCACCAGAAGCACGGCACGCTCTCTCTCCTCTCAGAACCCTGGGCACCTACAGCATCCATCAGTGTCATTAGAGACTCTTTACCTGACAAACCCTGTTTTCCAAGTAAAATTTTACTTGGAATACCAATGTGCTAAACAGATCAAAGATGAGCTACTCTGCTTGTGTCTGGGGGACCAGAATCCTACCTCCTTCCTACTCCCTCAACCACTGCACACAAGCCCCTCAAACAGCTCCTGAAGCACTTTGATGGAGCCCCCAACCCCCTCAAACATTGGCATGTCTTTCATTAGTATCTTCTATATACTGCTCCATAATATTAGTTACCTGGCATATTTTCTGTTCTTGTAAGTAGGTTGTTCCTAAAGAGCTATACCTAATGCCTATATTCCACAGTGCATTTTTGCACATAAGAGTGTATGAAATAAAGCTTGGCTGGCTTCTTCTCTGTCATATTTTGGGGTAGCCATGATTCTTCAGTAAGAAAAACTGGAAGTTCTCTTCCCAACAGAACCCACTGTTAAATATCAGTGCACAGAGAATGACACCAAGACAGCGTCCAAGGCAGGAAGGGGACACCACCTTGTTTGTTCACTTACAGGGAGGGTCTGGATCCATCTCTCACATTGAGGTCCTAGCACCATCTGAGAGGCAAAAAATAAGGACTGCTGGAATGGAAAAAATAAATACACCACCATGTGGGTAATGCTCTGTTTCCTGACCTGGTTGTTGCTTATATGGATTGTTTAATTTGTGGAAATTCATGGAGCTCCACACTTGTAATTTGTGTAACTTTCTGTATATATGTTTTATTCAATAAAAAGTAAAAATGAAAAGAAAGGAGAAACTATCAAGAATGAATCTTTCATACAATGTTTCCTGGATTGAGACACACCTGGTGCACCCTGGACTTCCCCGTGCTCAGGGCAGGGGCTGGACTTACTCACATGTGTATCACCAATGTCCAACTCAAGGTCTGTATAGTAACGGGCAGTAGGTTCTGGCTGAATAAACGAATGTGGCCTTGCTATAGCTCAGTACAGTGAGAAATGTTTCACTCCCTTCTCCACATATCTCTTTTTAATACAAGCATCTACACAACCAGTTGTTAATTGCTGGCTCTCCATAACACTGACCTCCCTTCCTAGGAACAGAGAGGGGTGAAAGCCCTGTCCTAAGCCTATTCTGTCATAGAGCTTTGTCCTGGACACTGATGAGCATGCAACAGACACTGCACTAGGAGCCAGGGAGACGAACATGGACACAACTGTTTGTTAGAGGAATCAGCTACAGAGACAAGTTGTCAGAGCCTTGGGTTATCTGCCATAGCACCTACAAACAAAACACCATGGGAAGAGTTCTTAAGTCTATCTAAAGAGGTCCTGGAAATTTTCCCAGAAGATGACATGTGATCTGTGCAGGGCTTTATCAAGTGATGATTGCACAGTTTCTGTTGATCATCATTTATGTTGTGAATGGTTTCCCATTCTTCTCAAAAATGCTTCCTTCTGTCTCTTCCAGAGAAAGAGAAAAGTCAGCTGGCTCTTCTCCAAATATAGCTCAGAACTGTATTGCAATAGTTTGAAAATGTTCTAGTTTTTCTTAACCTCCAACTTATGATTGGTGAACATATATGACAAAATTATTCTATGTTTTGTCATTTGGGAAAAAGCATGATTTCAAACAGGTCAATATTCTATCAACAATACACATTCAAATGAAAGGTATGGTAAACAGAATAATCATCCCCTAAAGATATCCATGCCCTAATCCCAAAATCTATGAACATGCTAATGATGTTCACATCATTATGGGGCAAGGGATTTTGCAAGTGGAATTAAGGTTACAGGCCTTAAGGTAGGCAGATTATTCTGGATTATCTGGTTGGGCCCAATATAATCACAGGAGCCCTTCAAAGCAGAAGTAAAAGAGGGAGTCAGAGAAAGATGAAGCATGAGTAGGACTCAACGTGCCATAGCTGGCTTTGAAGATGGAGGTCATGTGTCTAGGAAATGGGGGCCTCAGTCCTATAACCACAAGGAACTGATCCTTTCAAAAACCTGAATAAGCTTAGAAGCAGATTCTTCCCCAGAGCCTCCAGACAGGAGCCCAGCCCAAATGACACCCTGATTTCAACTTCGTGAGACCCTGAGAAAAGAACCCAGCCAAGCCCACCTAGAACTTCTCACCTATAGAACTGTGAGGTATGTTGTTTTAAGCTGCTATGGTTGTGGTGATGGGTTATGCAGTGAGAGAATGAATCTCAGAAGTATTATCAGGAGAGGTGTTCTAGGACAGAAAACGCAGGACCACCTGAGCAGAGCTACCTGCAGAGAAGGGCTACCCCAGATTGGGAAGGGAAGAGGAGGAGCTAGCCCATGCTGCAGCCGAAGTGCAGGTGGCCACCTGGCTCCTTATCTAACTCCTTCCCTGGTTCCTTCCCTGGCTCCTGCTCTAAGAGGGTGCAGGAGTTTGCCAGGTACACTTGAAGGAGAAGCACTCAAGAGGGCAGATATTGCATCTTCTTGTTTTCATCAAGAAAGGAAAAGATGTGAGGACAAAAAGAAAGAAAGGTGATTGGTTATACTGACTCTTTTCACCTGCTCTCCATGTGATCTCCCTAACTCAGGGCTACACTCCCATCTTCTTCTCCAGCTTAACACTGAGCCTGGCACATATTACATGTTCAGTAAGTGTTGAAGGACTGAGAATGCACTTAAAAGGAAAGCTGCATATAAACATTCTCAAACACACTGACCATTAGGCAATCTTTTGCCTCCTGCCTCTCTCCAGCTAGAAACACCCTGGTGTAGAGAGGATAGCAGGAGGCCACCTGTGCAGTAGAATTTAAGGAGTATACAACGTGCTTCTTGCCTTGAAAGACTTTATCAAACAGTGCCTAAAATTATTCCGTTTAGACCTTCATTTCTTTGGCTTCTGAAGAAGACATCTGCTAACTCCCTAACAAGATTGTTTTCCTGTTTGGCAGCTGGAGAAGTGGGCAAGGGCTCTGGGCAAGGGGATACAGGATGTGGGGTGGGGAGAAAGACAAAAGTGGAGGAAGCAAGAGGGACACAGGACTAGCATAACAAGAAGAGGACAAAAAAATATGCTACCTGTTTCAAACATCCTCCTGACGCCAACTGCAAATGCTGATCCTCTCAAGTATCAAGCAAGTGAACTGGGATGCTAGATCAAAAATGGCCACTCATTTCTTGTTACTCTTCCCCTTCAAAGATCAAGTGTCATCCCCATCCCTTGCACTGGGCTGGCCTTAGTGATTTGACCAGTAGAGAATGTAGCAGAAGTGGTGTTCTTGTATTTCTGAGGCCAAACTATAAGAAGAGTTGCAGTGTCCTCCTTGGTCTTTGGAAACTGTTATTCTAGGAGCCCTGAGCCACCATGGAAAATATCCAGCCACCCTGACATGGCTAAGCTAGGATGTAACATGTTGCGGATCCGGTTGACACTCGCAGCTGAGCCCAGTCTTCCATACCAAGGCCCCAGACATGGAAAGAAAGCTATGGTCTCCACAAGCTGAATGACACCAAGTGGCCTTACTCAATGCCGCATGAGCAGGAGAGTAGTGCAGCCAAACCTTGCCCAAATTCTTGATCACAAAATTATGAAGTCTAGTAAATTAGCTGTTGTTTTAAGCTACTAATGTTGGGATAGATTATGATGTACAATCGATACTGGGAATAATAGGGTGGGCCCAACCTTGTTCCAGTTTCATTTGGAGTTTAGAAATAAAGATCACAAGAAGACACAATTTAGAGGAGAAACACAGAAAACCTGAACCACTTTTCCCCTGATATGGACCCTCCCAAGGGGAGTAGTGAGAGAAGAGACACTCCTCTCAGCCCCCAGGATCTCTGCCGTGGACACTTGCTGCTGGTGGTGCTCAGAAGCCCAAAGGCAACAAATACCACCTGTCTGTTATAAATCCATCCCCTAAGCAGGAAATTACCAGTATCAGCATCCCTAGTCTCACAGCACAGGGCTTGTTTGTGGCCCGAATGCCATAGCTGCCCTCACGTAAGTGGGGCAAATTCTCCAATGAACAAGCCCGTGTGTGCCATTAACTTCGGAAATATCTCTGATTTAGTCTACCTTTCCTGGTTCTGGCTTTGTCACTTCAACTGTTAAATAACTTGTGACAAACTGCAGGATTTCCTTGATGTGACAATTACACAGCACTAAGTAATCTTGTACTTGTTGGGTTTTCTGCCCTCTCTATTACTGTCTGTACCTGAGCACAGGGCTCCTGCACTGTTCCACTGTGTATGTGTGTGTGGGGGGAGGGTAGGTGGGTGATTGTCACAGTCACAGGATGACTCTGTGACATAGGTTATCAGTCTAGATGAGAACAGAGGGCACCCACTTCAAGTGGCCCTGCATTAACTGGAGGGGACCCCCAGATGGCCTAGTCTTGAAACATCACTGGAAAATGTTAACTTCTAATTTGGCATTAGTACATTTGCAATGCAGAGCAGCAGATCAGCTGGCTTTTTTTTGAAGCCCGGGGGTCCATCAGACATGAAGAGTTATTCAGCTCAATATTCATTAAGTGCCTACTATGTGGGATGTGCTGCAGACACAAAAATGGTTCCAACAATATGCTCACTCAAGAAGAACTCACAGTCAGTGGAGAAGAGGGTCATTTAATACTGTTCCCTGAAAAATCTCTGCCTGCTGGAAGTTATCAATTCCTAAGAGGCTGGAGAAACAAAAATGAATCTTGAGTTGGGAGTTTAGAGAACTGGCCTCCAGTACAAGCCCCGTTGCTAACTGTGTGAAATTTCCAAGGTGCCTACTTTCTCTGGCCTCGGTTTCCTCATCTGATACACACTGATGGTCTCCCTGGACATACTGTTGTCATAGGTTGTTTTGAGAGTGAAATGTGATATTAACTGTGAAAGTCGTCTAAGAAGTATAAAACTCTGAAAATGTGAGTGAGAGCCTGGTGTGACCAAGCAGATGGTTAATTTAAAGCCGGGAATCCCAACACAGCATTAACCCTTCATGTCTTCTCCCAATACGGCCAGCAGGTACCTTCGTTCCTTCATTTAATAATGTGCCCTCCTGTCATCTTCACTTTCATTCCTTATGTCACCTTTCCCTCCCTCTCTACCCATTTTCTACTAAAATATTTTAAGATGTTCAGATGTGGCAAGGCCCCTGATGAGCACATGCATATGCATGAGGTAGAGCTCGTGCCCCTTGGAGACATTGATGTCACGAGTCTGGGGAGATGGATAAGTAACCATGACAACATAGTGCAGTGTTGCATCTTGCCTGGGAGGGCTCTGAGGATGGCCAGCCCGTCATGCAGGCAGGACAGTGACATTCCCTCGGCAAGGAGTGCAGAGTGTCCGGGTGATGGCAGCCAGCCAGTGGTGACAGAGACAAGCACGCTTCCTTCCATCTGGCCTCCCCATCCCCACTCTGGTGCCTGGAGGGGCAGCCCCTGATTTATTGGGCTGAGTACTCCCACTCAGGAGCAGTGAACGACACTCCCAATCAGGGACTGCCAGGGATACCAGGACAAGCAGCCCACAATCTTGCAACTTTGAGTCAGAGCTTTGATCTTTGTGAATTTCTTCCCATCTGAACCAGATACCACTGACTTTAAGGTACCTTTTCAGAAAGAGTTTGCTATTTCAAAGTTATTAATTAGGGAGAGCAAACCCTGAAATGTGGGCCAAGAAGGAAAGAGGCCTTGCTCTGGATAAAAATCAACTAACTTATTGTAAGCACTGAGAGAGTGAGTTTTTCTCTTAAATCACTTTTGTGTCAATAATAATAATTTAGTCACTATGTTACTTCCAAAGTAAACTTTCTCACCACCAAAGTAAAGCTCCCTCACCACTATGTTTTCTAGATCTTTTTTTTAAAGTGAAAGTATGTGTTTAGTGCTCCTATAATGTACTGCTGAGATTTTGGAACTGTTTTCTTCCATTTTCTCAGCCCCTCCCGCTGCCAAAAACTAATAATATAGTGAATACTCAGCATATATATATTGTACCAGCCAATTTCAGAAACATTTCCACTATTTAAAATTAATAATTTAATGGGGCCTCAGTGTATGACTGTTACCCTATTGTTCAGGGCTATAATTTCAATAGCATTAAAAGAAAAATCTCCCTCACTAACAGGATATATATTGAGGGCTTTAGTCCAAATGCCATGCTCAGAAAACTCAGAAATGTGTGAAAGAAAAGAAAGCAAACCACTTCTGTGACAACAATAAACAATAAAGTGAATGGGCCATCACTGCTGAAGCATAGGACAGTTGGGTGGCTGTGTGAAACCCACAGCATCAAGGATCTCTCTCCATAGTATCACACTCTATTTTCAAACCTACCTCCTCAGAGCGAAATGCCAGCACCAACAGATCCAGAGTTCTGGAAAGTACCAGTCACAGGTGGCACCGAGAGCCCTGACCAGAAGAGCTTCTCAGATGAGAGACTTGGTTCTTCTGTAAATTTCCCCATTGCCTCTGTTGGTGCTGACCTTCCTGTCCCCATCACCCACCACATGGCCATCTGATCCCTCCCATTTTTCAACTGTCCAGGACTGTGATGATCTGACTATTGGCCAACAGCCAAGAGAGCATCTCTGGGTTCCACAGTCACAAATGTCAGGACAGTATGGATATATCTTCTACCTTATAAGAAGGAAGGTTTACAAATAAACTCACAAACAAAACTACTATTCACAAGTATGACAAAGTCACAGTTGCTGTGTGGGTAAATACCACAAGGATCACATTAATCATATTACCCATGAATTTAAAAGAGTACGTTTAATGATGCAACATACTACACTGAGAGAGAGGAAATAGTCTTGGGCACACTGGACACTTTGTTTAGAACCTGAGGCCACTGCAACAGCCATATATGGCAGCACAAATTCAAAATTAGCCAAGAAGTAAATAGTAGAGCCATTTGTTACTTCTTATCTCTTGAGACATCTCAAAAGATGGTTTCCCTGACACTATGGCTGTTGTCAATTTAGTATGCCAACTAAACCAGGAAAGTTAGCCAGATTTCTGGTCCTGAGTCACAGCTCTTTTCAACACATGTAGAACACTTGGCTCTTGACCCAAATGGCCAATATATGAGAAATTCTTTATGCTTTGTATCCATCAAGGTCCTCAACTGCAAGTAAAAGAAGTTGACTCTTATTGATTAATAAGATAATACTACCATAAGAATACTGGGTAACTTACAGAATGATAGAAGGGTGAAAATAAGGCTTGAGGTTAGTTTCCAGGAAACATACTCTAAACAAAATCTTGAATGATCTAATAGGAAAATAAGTTCCACTGCCACTATCACTGATCATGGGACCTTGGATTTGCACTGAGCCTTCTTCTGCATGAGGAGGTTGAGTTTATAAGCACTGATGCCATTTTTGTAACAAGTACTTAACCTTGCAGTCAACCCTCCTGCCAGCCTCAGATGCTAACTTTTTGTCCTTAGATTTGTTGCCTCATGGTCACAAGATGGCTGCCACTGCTCTAAACACAATCATGTTCAAATCAGGATGCAAAGGCAAGAGTTGTTGCTAGTGAGAGTTCCTCTCTCATATTCCCCTTTTATCAGGAAGCAAACTTTTTCCAAGTAGACTTTCCTTTACTTCTCATTGTTCAGAACTGTTCCTTAACCACTCTCAGTGTTTGAGGTAATCTGGAAAAGAGGATGTCCATGAAATGGGGTGAAGTCACCCCTTAGGGAGGGGCACATTGACAATCTTTAAAGTTCTGTTGTCAACTATATAGAATAAGCATGACCCACTGTTTAAAGAACTTTATTTTACAAACCACTGATCTCTTATATGTGTTCACTGGTGCTAGTTCTTCTAAATATAATTTTTAAAAAACTCAAGTAGGTAGAATTTTCTCATCACTTATGTCACACTGCCTCAATTCATAATTAGAATGCTCAGCTCCACGACGTATTCAAACTTCAGTCTTGTGTTAAATCCTCTCTCATTTCCATTTTCTCATGAGTATCCCACATCTGGCCCATAGGGAACACTCATGCATTCTTTACCCTGGAAAATTCTAAGAAAACAGGCATTGCAATACAACCACGTCTCCTTTGGCTCATCTACTAGCAGTTACTACACCCTTCCCTCATGTGTTCTCAATCTCTATTATACATTCCTATATACACACCACATGGATCTTAACAGTCATAAAACTGGTTTTCAGTTACTTCATTTTTATCACATTCTACAGAGAAATCTGCCTTCTGACTCATTTTGATATTTTATATCTATCTTCTAAGGGTCTTGACTGAAACTTCTGTTATAATGTCCTTTTACAAATGGAAGAAAGTAAAATTGTTCCATTTTTTTCACAACTAACTGCATCTGCCACAGGTTTTAAAATGTAATATATCATTCAATTTCCCCCTCATGAAGGAGTAATTGCTACAGAAACATAAACAACAGAAATTAAAACAAAACATATTAAATAACTGCTTTCTGACATTGAACAGAGACAATGAAAAACTGTGATCCCTGAGAAAAAAGATGATTGTCCCCGCTTACAACCTGGAGGCAGCTTCCAGGCCAAGGAATGAAAACTCAAACAAAGCCTGAAGTTCTCCATAGAGTTAAGAAAACATTGACCAGAGTTCAGGAAAGCCAGAGCAGCTAGAATTTCCAGGACAAAGGAAGATATGCAGAGAAAAAATTCCAGAAATCTGCATAGGCATCCCCTTAAAGCTTTGATTGATCTGTTTATGCACAGGTCAATACCCCATGAGACCAGCAAAGAACAACTTCAGAGGAAAGAACAGTTATTGGGTAGCTATAAGATAAACAAATCCCAGAATTTACACAGGGCTGAGAATTCGGTTAACTTCTCCTTAGAAAGACCACACCTTAGAAATGGAGCTAAATTGGCCCCATAATAATAGCTGTTCTAGACTTGCCCTAATCAAGTTTAAAAACAGGTCTTAAAAATATCACCTTAGCCTAATTAACTTAACTGTGTGTCAGAACAAAGCCTATCACTCTTTAAAGGAATACAAAAAGGTATGGTGCATAGCAATATAAAAGTTACAGTGTTCAACTGTGAGTAAAACTAGATACACAAGAAGCAAGGAAAAAAAACCCATAACCACAATAAAAATCATTCAATAGAAACAGATCCAGAAATGAGAGATATGATTAGCACAGATAAATGGAATTAAGACAGTTCAAAATTTTCCATATGCTCAAGGAGAAAAAAACATGAACACAATAAGGAAAGAAAGACCCAATTAGAACTTCCACAAATGAAAAAATAACAATGTAAGATATGAAACATATACACTGGAAGGAATTAACAACAGATTAGATACTGCAAAAGAAAGATTAGTAACCTTGAAGACAACAGTAAAAGCTAAACAAAATGAAGTACACAGGAAAAAAAAAAAGACTGAAAAAAAAAAAAAGGTCTTAGTGGCCTGTGGGAAAATATCAAATAGCCTAACTTACATGTAAGTGGAATACTAGAAGGAAATGGGAGAAAGGGACAAAATGATAAAAATATTTGAGGAGAAGAGAAAAAGAAATAATGGCCCAAATTTTCCAATGGGATGTACAACTATAAACTTACAGATATGATAACTGTGATGAAACCCAAGCAGAATATCACACAAAGCACATCATAATCAAATAACTGAAAACCAGTAATAAAGAGAAAAATCTTAAAAATCAAGCAGTGAAAAAAAAAGACACACTACATATGGAAAAACAAAGATAAGAATTAAGGCAGACTCCTTTTCAGAAACTGTGTAAGCCAGAAGACAATGGAAAGACATCTTTTAAGTGTTGAAAGGAAACAGTCAATCTAAACTTCTAGAAAGAAGCCTATATCCAGTGAAAACATCTTTCAAAAATAAAGAATTTATCAGATGAAAAAAAGCAGAGAGAATTCACCATAAGTAGTGCTGTGCTAAAAAAAAAATTGTTAAAGGAAATTTTTCAGGCAAAAGGATACTAAACTAGATTGAAATTTGGATCTACACAAAGGAATGAAGAACATCTGAAATAATAAATTTATGGGAAACATACAAGACATCTTACAAAAAACCAATTTTCTCATTTTTTAATCTCTTTAAAAGATAATTAACTGTTTAAGCCAAAAATAATAACCATATATTACAGGGTTTGTTAACATATGTAGAAATAAAATGTATGACAAAAATAGCAAAAAGGATGTGATGGATAAATCAAAATATTGTTAAGTGTCTCATGCTCCACATGAAGTGCTCCAGGATTGTATGAGGTAGGGTGTGACAAATTAAAGAGGTATATTGTACATTCTAGGGCAACAATTTTTAAAAAATGAAACAAAGAGCTATGGCCATTAAACCAATCACGGAGATAAAATGGAATAATTAAAAACACCCTGTCAGTCAGAAATAGAAAGGGTAAAGTGTTTCCTTGGGATTTAAAAGCAATTTTGTTGCCTTTAACCAAGCACTGCAGATTCCACTGAAGGACTAGGCTTTCAGAACTAAACTTAGGATGTCCTATAGTCGGTCTAACCACACTTTTAAAGCAGGACTGGTCTTGACAAAAATACAAATGGGATTCCTAAAAGTGAAACACATCAACCCATTACCACACTAGTATATAGATGTATGAGATAATCCAGCAGAGTCCAGTAACAAGTCAGTTTTTTATGGCTATGAGGTCCAGAGCTTGAAGCTAAGTTTAGACCTCTGACAGAGAGATAGGAAGGGAGAGAGGCCAGCAAGTAGAGCTGATGTCACACTGTTTTGTAGGCTCAAAGAGGGCAGCATTGTACTAGCTTTGGTTGTCACTGGATACCATCACCTAGCACAGCAACTGGCACTTATTAGGCACTCATAAATGTTTGTGGAAAGAAGGAAGGAGGAAACAAGGGAGGGAGGGAACTTGTAGTGGAAGGAGTCCCTACAATATGTCTGCACCTATCAGAAGTCTATTTCTTTCACACAAGGATAACAGCAACTAGAGCTAGGAGGAGTAAATGTCTTAAATGATGTGGCACTTAGAAAAAAAGATCAGAGTCTTTTTAAGACTAATCTTAAAAAGCATCAGACACATCCCTCTCAGATGCTTTAAAATGTTTTCCTTGACTAAGGAAGTAAGTAAGGTTTGTGCCAAGAAATATCCATTTACTCTGACTGCTCAGGTAGCAAGCTACAGTCTGACAATTGTCCTAAAGATTGATGCATAATATAATCAGGAGAGTAAAAGCACACAAATTAAGAGGTGTGTTTGTTACAATAAAGGTCTTAATGCACATCAGAGACCATTCCTCAGGCAGAATACTCAATTTAGAAATCTATTGTCACCCAGATACATCTGCTAGTAAATCATTGGAGAGATGCATTTACGTTGAGGGCAAAATACTTTGCTTTATGGTTCCTCCTAAGCTCCTTGAAGATAAAATGGTTTACCCTCAGCATCTTTGTTTAAATAGCAATAAAAGCTTCACCTAACATGAAGGTCAAGGTAAGCAGGACAATTGACATACACACTGATTCCATGAAGAAAGAATGTCTCTGTTCGGAACCCAGCAGGGCTTAAGAGAAGGGATGATGCTCTGTCACAATCCCACTGGTCATCTGAACATGCGGAACATGAGGTTTCAAATGTGTGATGTATATGGTAACTTAATACCTAGAATTTCTCTCTAAGAAATGATTAAATATACAAACAAAAACTATTGAGTCTGTTTTATGAAAGCATTGTCACATGGATAACCAAAACACCTAATCCTAAATACAGCACCTCCAGCCCACTACCTCCACCATCACAGCGAATAGACACACACACACACACACACACACACACAGGTATATATTTCTACACACATATATAAGTATATATAATATTATCTGTCCCACATTCCGTTGAAATGAATTTGCTGGAAATCTCCATAAATTGGGGGGAAATCTTTATAAATATGATCCTTGTGCTCCATTCTTTTCTTCTCCTCTCCCTTCCTTTCCTGTCCTCTCATCTCTTTCCTCTGTGGTAGGCTATTTTTCTGGACCTCTCCCCAGCAAAGTTTTGCTTCCATCAATTACCATTCTAAGAAATCTACAGTTTTCTCAGCAATATGTATCTGAACCATTGGAGTAAATTCTGTCCCAGCAGCTCCTGTATTGCAGGGAGGCTGGGGAAGGAGGAGGTCCATCTCAGTGGGACATCTGTTTATTTTGTATTTAACAAAAGGGAAAAGGTTTCTTCCAACGACATTTTTTGGCTTGGGAACCCTGAATGTAAACTTACAACAGCGACCTAAGCTCACCTCCAGAGCAATATTAGCTGACAACCACCTTGGGAGTGAAAAATAAAATCCCATTCCAGCTCCCTTTGACTGATCTAAGCTCCTTTCCCTGTCACTTAACACCACAGATTTGATTTAATTTGATGAGACTTCTAAGACAATTTAGAAATATAAGCATTTAATGCCAACCCTAATCATTCCTCTTCCACACTTTTTCAAAGGTTTCCTGGTTTATAAACAAAAAGCAGAATCAGATGTGAGAGCAAGAATAGTACTTTGCTTTCTACTTTTTAGTTTGTAAGTAAACGTTTTCTTCCAAAGAAAGAACTGGGAGGAATGAGTGGGAATTGCAGAAAAACAGGTTGGGACTCAGCAAAAGGAAGCACTCTTTAATGGTTAAAACAAATAGAAGGGATACCACAGGAAAAAAGAAGCTTCCCTGACACAGGAGGGGTTCAAGTAGAGACTCGGGTGGGACCACGTGAGGATGGGATTGCATAACCTCTGAGGTCCATCACAATACTTCACATGGTTCAAAAATTTGGAAAGGTTATAAAAAGGCCGCATTTCAGCAACAGAATATCTCAGGTGTAAAGATGTGGTAAAGGACTGCAGAGTTTGTACTAAAAAGGCAACCTATGTTTAGTTAAAAGTGAAAGTGCCAAAGGATAACAATCCATATATCAAGCTTCATCTTGGGCCACTCCTCCCTTTCTTTGTACTCCCACCAAAAGTATAAAATTCTGGCTGAAATTTGGAACCTGGTTACACTGGCATGTACTGGAATCACAGTGATTTCATGTTTGTATTAAATATTCATTATGAAAATTTCCTCTAACACGGTTGTTCAGTTGTCAGAAGAGAAACCTGCACTGTGATTTCTGCTACTGGGGAAATTATTTCAATTCAAACTGAATTTTAAGTCTGTAAACAGTCTCTACCAAGCAAACACCTGGAGGCCAGCAGCTGCTGATCCCTGCCTGTGGGCTCAGTCTGCAGGAGGACAGGACCCCTGTGTGTGTGACTAAGGTGGAGGGAGCTGCAGCTGCTTTGACTTCACTCGTGACCGCTGTCCTCTCATCCACAAGCTGCTGATCCCCTGGCAGGCCTCTTGAAGCTGCTGTGACACCTTTCCTCAGCAACAGGCTTCCACGAGTCCACATCATTCATTCCCAAGTATTTCTTTCTGCATCCACTGCTGTGCGCTTGCCTCAGCCACTACCTTCTCTCACCTGGATAGAATTGCTGCAAAACCTTCCAAGCTGCTCCCCGTGCCCACACCCACCCCCTGCCTCAGGTCTCCAACAAAGCAGGCAGCTGATCCTGATGTTGCAGCACAGATTTCTGTTTATTACCCATGGCCCCAACTAAAGCAAAAGCTCCAGGAGGCAGGGTCTTTGCTTCTGTTGTCCCTCACTGTGTCGCTGGCACTTGGAAAAGTGTCAGGCACACCGTAGACATGCCATAAGTATTTGCGGCGCTCAGGGGAGTTTTCTACTTGCACCTGCAGTTGCTGGGGAGATATGAAAACTGGATGCTCTGTTTCATGACCACCGTCAAGAATGTGAACTTGGAGAAAACGTACTAGACCTAACTGAGGACTTTTCCCTGACTAATGAACAGGAGGCATCCTTTAACCCATCCTACACAGATTTATGGACTCATTCCATTTTATTCAGAATAGGACAGTTTTCCTTAATG
>NW_021700413.1:123869-125549 GCF_005190385.1 Monodon monoceros
TATGGACTCATTCCATTTTATTCAGAATAGGACAGTTTTCCTTAATGAGCATAATCACCAGGAAACTCTCTTTCGAACACTTTAGGAAATATGACTTTCCCCCTCAGCAACTTTTCATTCTGTTTCTTCATTGGGATGTGTTTCTTTGCCAAGCAGTAAATAAATGCAAGCAAATGGATGACCCTCTGTGGGTGGTCAGGTGTGTTCTGAGACTTAGACAGTTATTAGCCTGTTTGCACAACCACAGTCAAGGCTCTCTCCCACTTGAAAGGGCTCTCCCCAAGAAGGGTTCTCAGAAAGCACTGATTTTGGAAGAATCTCTGTGGTCCAGTGGTAAATAATGGTAGGCGAGCCCTACGAATAAAGAAACATTCATCAGCTACCAAATATAGGCCTGAATTATCTAGCATGGTGGGCAGGGAAGCCCACGCTTCTTAGAGAAAGCTGAGTTTGAATCATGGCTCCACTCTTTTGGGAAAACCACTGACCACTGCTAAGTCTTGCTATCTTCAGCTGTAAAATAAGATCTGCCTTGCTGGGTGCAAGCATTAGAGAAAATGTACACAAAGCCCTGAACACAGTTTCTGGCAGAGTAAGTGCTCCACAGATTAGTTATTACTAGTCACAAATGGTATTTAGTGACTGTACAGGTTAATCTAAGGAGAGCTACACTATCTTTCTTAGGAGATGCTGTATTCATTTTCTACTGCTTTGTAACAAGTTACCACAAACTCACTGGCTTAAAACAACACACATCTGTTTTCTCACAGTTTCCATGGGTTAGGAGTCCAGGCGTGACTCCTGGGTTGTGGATTCTCTTCTCAAGGCTGCAATTAAGTTTTCAGCCAAAGGCTAGAGTCTCATTCTAGGGTCGGGACCCCTTTCAAGCTCACATGGTTGTTAACGATTCATTTCCTTGAAGCTGTAGAACTTATGGTGTCTTACTTCTTCAAGGCCAGGAGAGAAATTTATTTCTTCCATCTCTGACCTCTAGATCCTCTTTTCAAGCATTCACCTGATTAGGTCAGGCCCACTCAGGATAATTTTCTTTTTAACATGAAGTCAACTGAATAGAGCTTAATTACATCTGCAGAATCTTTTCACCTTTGCCATAGAAAGCAACCTGGTCGCAGCAGTACTGTCCCATCACTTTTTCCATATTCTATTTGTTAGAACAAATTTACAGTTCCCACTCATATTCAAGGACATGAATCATTAAGGGTCTTAGAATTCTGCCTTCCAGAGACATCGTTTGTAATTCCCATGGAATCTGATCATTCTTGGTTGACCTATAGTGGTAATGGAGTGAAGTCAAGGAATACTACTGTTAACATATTTCCTACACTGCCGAGGATCCAAGAAAACCAGGCATAAGGGGAATGACTGGCAGCTGGTCAGCAAAAGGACAACAGGGAAATCAGAACTGCCCACAGGTTAGTTTGAAATTCAGCCTTTCCCTGCTAACTCAGAAGAGAAGGATAGCAGGCTGTGTGGTGATGGCTGCTACCTGCTATAGATGAACCAAAATCAACTGGTCAACAGCCACTGCCCTCTTGGAGATAACTCAGTGTAGAACGATATATGAAGAATTTGTTGCTGAAAAATGTATGCATTATTGCATGCACACATACAAACACACACACACACACACACACACACACACACACACACACACACACA
>NW_021700413.1:125559-166043 GCF_005190385.1 Monodon monoceros
ACACACACACACACACACACACACACACACACACACACACACACACAGCCTAAACAGCCAGATGTGTTCTATCGACATTCAAGGATATCAGTGCCAGTTTCCTAAACGTGGTTTCCTAGGTGTTGGGGTTGGGGGTGGTGAGTTAGAGTGTGTTTTCATGCAGGCGAGTGAACAATTCTTCTCTGCCACTAAGAAAAGAGTGTCCACAGCAAATTCCTTCATATGTGGTTCCAGAAACTGCAGCTGTCTCTGGGTAGATTGGGTCATCAACTAGTTAGGTCATAGACAGGATGCCTTCAGAGTGAATTATAATCTGCAGTCTCAACAGTTGTGCCCAGGATTCAAGGGGACCAGCTGGAGAGCAGTGAGCGACTCATCTGTGTATGGGGACAGGGTCATGCTGAGGCCCCTTCTGCTCTGCTTGTCACGGCATGTGTGTAAGAGCTGTGTCTGAAGGAAGGCCTCTCTAGAAATCCAAAGATTCTTGAATGTACACTCAAGTCTCCAGAGCACATTCTCCAGGGCACATCCCCCAACCTCAAACCAGCCAGGACCTGGCTGTATGAGACCTGCATCCAGGCTCAGACCCCTATAGCTAAGAGGTGTAGAGGCGTAAGAAAGCTTCTCTGCCAGGCAAAAAAATCAAATTGACAGCTGGCAATCCTACTGCCTGATTGTTTCAAAACCTCGTGCTTCCTTTCCTTACTTCCATTTAGCACTTTTCTTCCACTTTTTTCTTTATTTCCTCTTTCCAGTTCTCCTGCTCTTCTCTCATTTTTCACTATCTCTCTCTGATTTATACCTTTCTCTAAGCCACTTGCTCACTCTGTTCTTCACACTTGGATTTCTCCTGTCCTCTCTCTTCAGCTTTCTTTCCTCCTTTGACCTTTTCCTCTCTGCTGCTCTGACTCTGTGGCTTGCATTCCCTGGGTGAAATTGCAGAGGGCAGGATCCTGGCTGGAACTATCCGCAGACCTTTGCTGCAGATCATCTATCTAACTATAGCGTAAAGTTTCTTTCAATGTCTTCCCCAAAACATTAACTTTTGGGTTTTTTTTTTTTTTTTGCAGTACGCGGGCCTCTCACTGTTGCGGCCTCTCCCGTTTGCGGAGCACAGGCTCCGGACGCGCAGGCTTAGTGGTCATGGCCATGACTCTGCGGCATGTGGGATCTTCCCGGACTGGGGCACGAACCCGTGTCCCCTGCATCGGCAGGCGGACTCTCAACCACTGCGCCACCAGGGAAGCCCTGGTTTGTTTTTTTTAATTCAATGAACAGATTAAATGTAATATACTGCCCTTGTAAACACGATAAATAACTGTGAGTCTGGCGAATTCTTATTGAATAGGTAGTATATTGGGTAAATTGTATCAACAGAACCAAATAATGCAATAATCAGTTCTCTGGGCTGAAGGTCTGTGTTCTCCCAAAATTTGTATGCTAGAGTCCTAACCCCAAAGGTGATGCTATTTGGAGGTGGGGCCTTTGGGAGGTGATTAGGTAATGAGGTTGAGGCCCCCCCCATGATAGGATTAGTGCCCTTATAAAAGAGACCCCAGAGAGCTCCTATCCCCTTTTTGCCATGTGAGGACACACCAGAACATGAGCTGTCTATGGACCAGAAAGTGAGCTCTCACTAGACACTGAATCTGCCAGCACCTTGATCTTGGACTTTCCAACATCCAGAACTTTGAGAAATAAATGTCTGTTGTTTATAAACCACTCAGTTTCTGTTATTTCTTTTTATAGCAGCCCAAATGGACTAAGACAGTCAGTACAGAAACATCTGCGAGGAAAATGAAACTTCCTGCAGATGAGGCAAGATCTATTTCTCCTCAGGAACTACTAATATTGTCAAAGCCATTTTTACTTGCTAGAGAACTTCATTAGAACACACAGGCAACACTTAGCATGTTGAGGAAATGGGAACCCCATTGTATGGCCTCCCTTACATTCTTACATCTCTTCTTCTCTTCTGCTACCACCCCTCAGTATGTTCTTAGAAAGCAGCTAGTACTGTGGAAGATTTCCTTTTTATGCTGTGCTGCCCTTACTCCTTAAACATCCTCAAAAATTATTTTCTGCATCATAACAGAAACACTTACAAATATCTTGGTGATGACACAGAAAATCTGAACACTTCAGCCATTCTGTCAATGTTTGAGGAAAAATATATTCCTGACCCAGTTCCAGCTGAAAAGCAACTTGCTGAAACATCACCTAGAACAGGAGGTCCCAATTCATTGGAACTCAACTTATTACACACTTGAGCAGTTACTGGAACAAGAAAAAGCTGTGCAAGATTTTGCAGGCCAGGGTGTGAGAACAAAAAAAAAAGGGAAGGGGAAACATTCTTTGAACCTTTACTCAGTGGAGTCTGACAAGCTATGTGGGCTATCATCCTCCTCCTTGGAATGTCACTGCTGACAAATGCCAGGCTAGACTACGTGTTGGACTGCTGAGCAGGTGTCTGGATCTCTTGGTCAAATCAATGCCAACTTAATCTGAAGTGAAGAAAATATTCCTCAGATTCAGACCCATGCATGCCTCCCATAGACCTGGGAAAGAAGGAAGTGTTGGGACAGGGTTATCTTCTTAACTACAATTCTCGACTGATATTCTAACCCTGTTTCTTGGGTGGCTTTGATCACTCTAGTGAGGTTGATTTAAACCAAATCTGTATGGAACCCCAATTCCTTCCTCTCTTTTCAGGGTCAAGGGCATTTCAGGAAAACAAAGTCTCTTCAATTTATTTTGAAATATGAAAAACAATTGTTTCCTCTCAGATTCTGTAAGTCTGTAAGCCAATGACAACAGTTTCCATGGTCGTTAGAGCTGAGAAGTGGTGGTGGAGGTGGTGGAGGTACCATGTGTTTTAAAGGCTCTTTTCTTATGTGCACCCAGGGCTGAGGGCTTCTGCCCTCTGAGATACAAAGTGAACTTCAAACTTTCTGGCTCCTGGTCTCCGGCATGGAGGCCAAAATGTTCCTCAAATTTCTGGCAACAAAATGATTATACCTTAATAAAAATCAATATGCTTAACATAGACCATACGCTGATATCTAAAAGGCTGTCTTCTTATTTAAAGTTTATGAAGAAATAGTTGGTACAAGGCAAAACAAATTAGATGAGCAATGCCCCTCTCCAGTCCTCTAGATTTCAGCAATTGGTCATTCCAGCCATGCATTTGCTAAAACCCAGTGTTCACTCCAAAACAGTGGCTGATGGGATTGTCTTTAACTGTGTCTTAGTTTTGTATTTATGGGCAAGCTTATTTCACTGAAACAATCATTTGCAACAGACAGTGTGAACACATGCCTGTAAACATAAAAATTTGAGTCTTAAAACAAAAGGTTCTTGCTTCAAAAGTAAGGTCATGCAAAAGTAAGGTCGTGTCCCTTTAAGCTCTTAATTAAAAAAAGGAAAACAACCCTGTATTGCATTTGAGTCACCTTAGTCCAAATGCTTCATCAAGCTAAAGCTTCCAGATCAGTGCTGGCCAACAGAAATATGGTGTGAACCAACTGTGCAATTATAAGTTTTCTAGTAGGCATATTAAGAATGATAAGAAGAAACAGCTAAAGTTAATTTTAATAATAAATTATTTAATCCAATCTGTCTAAAATATTGTCATTTTAACATGTAATCAATATAAAAAGTTACTGTTTTTTTTACGTTATTTATTCTTGTACTAAGTCTTAGAAAGCTGATGTGTATTTTGTACTAAAAGCACATCTTAGTTGGAACAAGCTGCATTTCAAGTGCTCAGTAGGCACTGGAAAGCAGTCTTAAACAAAATAGCTGCCCAAAGGGCATGATGATTGGATTGTTAGTTGTAACGATGAGGATGTAGTAGAAATTGCCTGGGTTTTGGTCCATCAAGACCTGATGGACCAAATTATTTTCAAATCCTGACACCACTGTTGATTGGCTGTGTGACCTTGCACAAATCACTCAGGATCTCTGAACTTTAATCTCCTTGTCTTTGAAGTAAGGATATTAATTCTTGCATTTCAAAGGATTATTGTGTTACATGAAACATACACATATATAAGGTGCTTAGTACAATACATAGTACACACTAGGAACTCAATAATAGGCATTTAATATTATTGCTATCATTCGTGGACTATATACGCATACAAAAATGACTGTAAAACATGTCTATTTTTTTAATCTGGAAAAAACTCTAAAGAATATTTTATCTAAAGAATATTTTAATCAAATCAGCATTTCTCTGTATTACTGGCTGCACTTTGTTTTGTTGTTATTACAGTTAGAAATATTTAATCTAATAAGGTAACACTGAAAAGGTAACACAGAAAAAAGAGCTAGGACTCCACGATTTTTAAACCCTTAAGGAATAGAGATTCTAAAAAGCTGTTATTTTTAAATAGCAAGCACCTGGATTTGATATTCTTCAGCAAACACTGCAACTTTCTGTCCCTTCTTAGGAGTTACCTGAGACTTATGGTATACAATTCTGTCCTGGGGCCATAGGGGAAGACCCTGCCCTGTGGGATTCCCTGGGGAAAGCAGACACCACCAGTGTATGGTTTTACATAAAGGGAGATCATGAGACAGTAAGTGAAAGTTCAGTTGGTGGCCCATAAGGGGTTCATTTTAGGAGAGGAAAATACCTCTTTCTCTGACAGGGAGTTGGGAAAGTTGGGAACCTGTGCGCCAGAGAAGAGAGATATGATAAAAATCACTCCCAAAAGGACATGAGAAAAGACCAGGGCAGAGAAGTCCCCCCAGACAGATATATATGGAGGGACTTAGTCTCATGCGTCCTGGGAGGGGTCTTACCTAGTATTTGGTTTTAAATTTCTCTATGTTGTAATTTTCTTCTCATGCCTAGCCTTCAGTAAAATCTTGTTAAATATTATAATTTGGTCTCAGCTGTCATAATGGGAAGTTTAAAGGGAAGGCCTAGACCCATTCCTAGCACAGAGAAGTACCAGGAAGTGAGGGGTAACCTCAGGAGAGAGGGAGAGCCTGGGATGGCAGGAGGTGGCCTGCACTGAGTGTCACAGCATCATGAGCAGGAACAGGAGCAGCAGGCTGTAGTGGGAGTGTTGGCTGAGGAGCGCACACGTCAGCGGTAACAGATGCGGGAAGATGTTAGCCTCCCCTGGGGAGACCCAAAAATGTAAGAGGGGATTATCCCATTAAAGGAACTGAACTCCAAAAGGATAAGTGCTCAATTATTATAATGTAGACATTGAAAAGAATTGTGGCAACATTTCTGTAGGACATGCTATGGGAGGCTTGAACATCCTTGCTACATAGTGGGGAAATACTAACTTCTCTAGTCATTTCTCACATGGCTGTATATTCTTGGACAAATTATTCAACTTCTCAGACCTGCAGTTTGCTCATCCTCAGAATGAGGGGATTGAACAAGGTGGTTTTAAGTTTCTTCCAGAGATACAATGCTGATTATGTCATGATTTGAATATCAGTCACCTAATGTGTTTGGTGACACACTGAACATAGCTTCATCATTCAAGTTTAAAAAGCCATTCAATAACCTGACTCTACATAGGTAGCAGAAATATCCTAAATCCACACTTGAATCAATTCAAGTATGATCAAGATTAAAGATCTAGTGAAGTTTTATAACATGATAGAAAACAGCTAAAAAATAAATGTAAGTTAGGGTATGTTCATTTTACTTCATTGGAGCATTAAGATCTCAAGTTTTATTATGCTGCTTAAGTGTTCAGAAGTGAAAGATTATTCTTATTTTAAAATGAAATCTGATATGCTATCACAAATGATATCAATGATAAAGAAAAGAGGTGTGTGGACATCTGAAAAAGAAAAGGCACACCTACACAGAGAATTCCCAAATGAAATTGTGGGGTTTTTTAAAAAGAGTATTATCAAAAGAAATAGCTGGCAAGGCTCTTGATCAAGGTAAAATATTAAAATGGTCCATGGCAGTAAGGAGGCCACAGATTAGAGTGAGATAAGGTTGCAAAAAAAAAAAAATCTGAAGATAAGCAACAAGGAGTTTTCTTAGCTTGGTTTGAACCAAGAAAAAGGAGCAAAGAAAAGGTGACAGCTCACAGAAGACAGCATAGAGGTTAACAATTTGGCAGAAGGACAGAGCTATGAAATTCTGGGTTGCATTTCTTCTCCATAAAAGAACATAATATTCAATCTGGAAAGGGTAAATAATCATAATAAAAAGAAACATAACATTCAGATGGTTAAAAATTATAAAAGTTTACATTTCCAGGTCCTAAGAATCCCAGCCAGTGTGCTCTAAGAACACTTGGCTGTTACCACTCAGCCACTGTTGAGGAATTATTAAAAATAGGAGAAAAGCTAAGAGGATGAGAATGGGAAATATTAATATTATGCAATTTGCCTTAAGAATAAAAAGTGGATCCACTTGATGGTAAATGAATCTTGTGGAAATCTAGCCTGAATGAATAAATCTATGGTTTGTAAACTTTAAGAAAGAATGTGGTGATTTTACTAGAACCAAGAGTAGATCACCAAAAACATACTTAACCAATGTGACTTTAACCCTTATTAATAGAGTTGCTCAGAGAATGGCAAAATCCCATCATGATCAACATTCTTACTACTTACCAAGATTAAGACAGAAAAGATGCTTATTCAATTTAAGGAAGACAAAATGCTAGGAGAGTTAACTAAAGCCCATATATTTGTCAGGACTCTTGATTACAAGGGACAGAAGCCCAGTTTAAATTAACCTCAGAAAACAAGCTACCCAGGGGGATAAAGCACTTAAGGCATAGTTGGATATAGTTGCTCAAGTAACGAAATCAAGCTTCAGACTCTCTACATCTTGGCTCTGCCTTCCTTTTTGTTTGCTTCATTTTCAGCCAGGTCCTCCCAAATGAGGTGAAATATGGCAGTAGATTCCCAGGTTTATCTTCTAGCAGCTCAACAACCACAATGGAAAGAATGTCCCTTTTGCCCAAGAGTTCTAGTCAAAGCCCTAGGTTTGATACTTATTGCCCTGACTTGGGACAAATGCCATTGTTCAACCAACTTCAGTGATTTAATGCTTTGATTGTCCGAGCTTGGAGAACCCACCCACTCAAAGCCCAAGGAGAAGAGAAGGGAGTAAGTTGTTCTTTAAAGAGATTCTGTGCAGGCAAAATTGTGCAGGCAAACAAGTACACCAAAAATAATAGGCTAAATTAATGGTTAAAAAAAAACAAGACTAAAGGGACTTCCCCGGTGGCTCAGTGGTTATGAATCCTCCTGCCAGTGCAGGGTACATGAGTTCGAGCCCTGGTCTGGGAAGATCCCACATGCTGCGGAGCAACTAAGCCTGTGCTCCACAGCTACTGAGCCTGCGCGCTAGAGCCCATGAGCCACAACTCCTGAGCCTACATGCCACAACTACTGAAGCCCACATGTCTAGAGTCTGTGCTCCACAACAAGAGAAGCCACTGTAATGAGAAGCCCGTGCACTGCAACGAAGAGCAGCCCCCACTCACTGCAACTAGAGAAAGTCCACACGCAGCAATGAAGACCCAACACAGCCAAAAATAAATAAATAAATAATAAATTTTTAAAAATTAAAAAAAAAGACTAAATAATACATTGAAAGTCCTGAACTTGGTTTAAAACAATCAATTACATAAATTTTAGATGAGGATAGGCCACATTTGTCAACAAATGGTTCATGTGAAAAAGATTTAGGGGTTATATTAGACAGTACACTCATTATGAACCAACAATTTATTACAAAAACTGGAACAACTATTCAATTTTAGGTTGCCTTAATAGAAAAATCATAACCCAATTATAGGATGTTATGGTCCCAGAGTTACCTTCATAAGTCAGACCACAGCTGAATGTAACATCCTAGAAGGACATTCCTAAGGAGCAGAGCATCCAGAGGAGGCTGAATGGGGTAAAGAACTAAAAACTTAGGGGGAAGATCTGAAGAAGCTGGAGATTTCCATCCTGGGAAAAGGAAAACCAGAAAGCAATGTTGAAATATTTGAAAAGCCATCATATGGACTTAAGACTGACTTCATCTGTGCTACTTCAACAGGAAGAACTAATACCTGCAATGAAATTAACGGGAAATAGATTCTGGTACAGTCTGGTACTGTAGTACAAGTACTATTGTCCAGCAAAATAACTGGTTGGCTTGAGATGAAGTGAGCTTCTCTCAAATGTAATTATCAGGGATGTTGTAGGATTGTGTTGGGAACTAGTTATCTCCTAAGGTCTCTCTTCTAACCCTTGAAGCTTATTAACCAGTGATTCCATGAATGTTTGTTAACTTCTCTATGATGAAAAAGTCAACAAGAAATGCATAATCTTTCTATATTTCTAAGAGCGAGGGAAGAACCCAGGCCCTCTGGGTCTGTTACATGAATATAACTAAGGGAATTCACCACTCTGGCTGACTGGAAGAAGTTCAGTGCTGTGTGGAAGTAAACTCCACATGGAAGAATCTTGGAATAAAAGACACCAAGGAAACTGAGGGTTTGAGCAAATGTCTCACTTACCTTGGCACCTTCATGCATTTGTCACAGCTCAATGTGTGCTTTAAGTGAATTAAAACATCACTATCTGGTAATTATTCTTTTATCTACTTCTTCAGGGAAATGGCTCAAATTCCTATTAAAATAATTTTGATCTCCTATGGATTTCTTCATTAATGTTGTTTTCAACGCAGATATTGTAAAAATGTAATAACATAGCAAGTATATTGCAAAAATGCAATAAAGTATCCAAAACCGTTTTATAAATTATCAAACAGTATATACATGTAAGGAGTTATTGTTGTTACTCATTCCACCATAACATAGATAACTTAAGAGTTAGTTATATTAAAATTTTCTTTATAAAATTATGAGGATTCACTAAATCCTTGGAAGACACAAAATCATCACGTAAAGGATCATATTCCTCTGAACTGAGAACTAGTTCTAGCTTAAGGAGATGGTACAGCGATAGTGTGTACATAAATGTCATTGAATAGCTGTGAGGATTAAATGAAATTTTGTCCAAGAAAAGTGTTTTGCAATACGTTGTATAATTCCAAAATCAGGATCTTATCGTTCTGTTCTCATTATTAGCAATTTTTATTATCCTATTACAATGAATTAATGCAGAAACATAGATGTCTAGGCTACGCCAACTCTACCTGATAATTAATATCAGAATTCTGGTGCTCACAGTGGGCAAAATCAGGTAACAGTTTCCTTACCTATGAGAGGTTGGAATACATTAAATCAGCTTGATTATTAATTACTATCAGAGGACACAATGTTAAACATAGGGACTTTGTGGCCACTCTGTATATCACAATTCGCTCTTGTAATATCCTTCATGTTAGCAAAATTGCATGGTAAAATCTCTAGATCAATAATAAAAGTAAGTATGTGCGAGACCTATATTCCTTAAGAGGAACTGTTGAAACCATTTTGATTCTCCATTACCATAATCCCAAAAGCCAATAGGTAGTATTCATAAAGCTTAAATAGTCTATAGGTTTATGTTAGTGGCTTTTGAACAAGATGAATCTCATAATTTGGGATGAAGGTAACTAAGAAATAATGAAGCTAAGCCTTCTCATTTTGCAAATGAGAAAATAGAGTCTCATAGCAAATAAGTGCCTTAATCAAGGGGAGACTGGACTTAGAAAAGAGACTGGAATTTTTAGTGCTTCTAAGGAAAATTTTATTTATTTTTAATGGTAAAATCTGACCACATGTTTAATAAAACCACCTATTAGGTCTACAGTCCTTTCTTTTATGGTCACAATCCTCATCAAATATATATTATTAAACACATGAAAGGAGGCCTGATATAAACTGGATGTTATATTTGAAAGGCTATGATTTATATATACTATTTATATAATAGTCAAGATTACAATCAAAAAGGGATAAAAATGTTAATACAGCTATATACACAAGTACGCAGGGAACCAGAATCACTCTGCTGCATGAGCAAGGTCGGCAAAGAAATGTGTCCATGCATGTAGAGCTTTATGGAAAACATGAAGGACTTGTAAGAAATGGATGATAAGTGGGGAATATTGACCTTGTTTCCACTGGGGTCAAAGTGGGGACTATTGACCTTGTTTCCACTGGGGTCAAAAAATGCAAAGAGATTTTTTCATATTTTTATTTCCCTGGGGAGTACATGTGACTTAATTTTTTAAAAATCCTTGAGAAGTGCAATCTCTCCAGTTGTCAGTGGTGTTTTTTTTCCCCAACACTATTTTACCTCAGAATTATTTCTGCATAGTTCAAAAGCAAAAAGGAAATTTTGGCAAACTGTAACCCAGTCAAGATGAATGCTAATTGCAATGTTACAATATTAATTTGGGCATCCTTACTTAACCATAGGAAACTCATTATGACCTCATTTAATATTCTGAAAACATTTTTAGACAATTTATAGATTCAAATGGAAATAAATGTAACTATTTGTAGAAATGTCATTTTAGTCAAATTAAAATTTCCAATTAGAGAAAGAAGTCTTGCTAAGATCGCCCATAATTCATATTCATAGGAGACTTCAGTTCAGGTTTAGAACTCTGAAAGACCATTTGGAACAAGAAATTTGATTCTTGCAGTGATGTATTTTTCAGTTTTTGGTGATTCTATTATATACAGAAATATTGTTTATAATAATGTATTAGTGATCCATAGTTTAAATCTTTTAAAATGCCAGCTAGTTTAGAATTCAAGGGTGAATGTTGAAAATAGTTAGAAACTGAATAACTACATTCCTAAATAGCATCACCTGTTTAGAAGAAACAAAGCATTGAAATTTTGCTTCTCATAATAAATGAAAACCCTGACACTTTTTCAGTGCAATTGGCTGAATGCTTACCCATGCTGGTCTAAAAAAAAGAAAGAAAAAAGTACATGACCTTAATATCTATAAAATGTAAGAGGAACCAAATCAAAATAGAAAGTTGAATCTGGTCAGCTTGAAGCATTTAATAAGATCATTAATAATAGATACGTAAACTATGTCCATTTAAATACCAAAGCTGAGTTCTTAAGCAGAATAAATAAATATACTCAGTGGAATCAAAAACTTTTTAGGATGACTCATTACTCTCAACCCTGGCATTCAGCTAATGATGATACATTACATTGCATTTATATCACATCACATTTATATTACATTAGGAACAATCTTTATGACCTGATGTTCAGGATATTTAAAAATTTTTTTTCTTCCAAGCTTACAGATTTTTTTAACATTAGAATTCAAAAAGCACAAATCTGTGCACTATAATTAACATGCTGCCTGAGGTTTATAAATTCAGAAAGCAAGAACTTCCAGGAATCCTGCAGAGATCTAACCTTACAAGACAGATGGTCTATAGCCATCTCATCAGCAGGCTCAGGATTGGGTCTAGGTAGAAGAGGTTGTGACCCCAGATGTGTGTTTCGAGGGGACTGGAAAATGTCTTCTGTTCCACCCCTGGCCTATAGTATTTGTTATCTGCTTTAAAAAAAAAAAATGCAACCCTGTGGCTCAGGGCTGTATCTCCCAGAGTACCCTGTTAAAATTCATCCCACACATGACTGAATACATTTGTTCAACAAATATATTCTATACAACTACTATGTTCTAAGTACTATAAATGATACAGAGATGTATGAGCTGTAAGACTGCAGAATACTAGCAAGTGACAAAAAATTAGGGAGAGAAAATTCTGGGTTCAGACCTTATCATCACACCTTACTGGCAATAGGATCATGGATAAGTAACTAAGCCTCAGCTTCCTGATCTGTAAAATGGGGGGATGATAGTACCCATATATCAGGACTGGGTCATGATTAACTAAGCATATGGAAAGGACTTAGGAAAGTGCTTTGCACATAGTAAATGTTGAATAATTATAGCTATTGTTATTATTATTAACTTTTTTTTTTTTTTTGGCTGTGCCTTGCAGCTTGCGGGATCTTAGTTCCCCAACCAGGGATTAAACCCAGGCCACAGCAGCGAAAGTGCCGAGTCCTAACAACTGCACCGCCAGGGAATTCCCAGTATTATATATTATTATTATTATCAGCCATAGACACTACCTTCAAGGAATTTAAAGTGAAATAGGGAGATATGTGCATACATAACAGTGAGACAAAGTGAGGAATAGTTCAGAAAAAGAAAAGATGGCCTCCAGAAGTAGGGGCGAGGGAAAGTTTGAGGAAAGAGGTCACATTTGAGCTGAATCTTAACGTCTGAGCAAATATTTCTAAAAAAGTGGGAAGTACCTTAACACCTGATTGAGATTTAGTTTATTCACTCATTCATTCATTCATTCATAATAAACACTCTTTGAGTTTAAGAGAGCTACTTGAAGAGATTAGTACATTTTGATTACTATGAATGAGCATAGGGTTTTGTTTTGGTGGTTACATTACATGCAGGTCAGTTGGGAACCTTCAAGGTCTGTTTTTAAGCTTTCCTTTGGTGGGTCTTGAGTAGCCTTTACTCCAGAGATTCAACTCTGCTGCTTCTGTGTGATCTCTGAATATTGTTGAGCTTACAATTCTTTGGTTGGCCTTTGCTCAGCTCTGTGGTGACAGATTTACACATGCACAACTTGATATTCAGCAAAGACCGAAGGGCACTCCCTTACAGATTTCTGGAGCTCTTGTTTTGCATAACTCTTTCCTTTCTTAAACTCTGTCCTGCAAATCTCAGCCATCTCAGCCTCCCAAAATTCTGGTCATCATCTCTTCAATGGGTTCCCCCTTACTGTTCCTATCGTCTAGAAATTGTCTCCAGGCCAAAAGTGTGAGATTATAGAACAAACATCATTTTTCCCTTCTTTGAGAGATCACAGTTCTGTGGTCCCTGTTGTCTGATGTCTGTAAACAATTGTTTTATATTTTTAAAATAATTTTCTAATTTACGGTCAGAAGGTAAGTCCAGTCCTTGTTATTCACTTATGGCCAGAGCACAAATCCAAGATAGGAGATACTGAAGAAATAAATTCTGACTCTTCTATGGTGAATAATGTCAAGCAAAAGGACAAGAAACGCAATGGTGATAAGGGCCACAGTTTATTGGGGTTTGTATTTTTAAAAAATGACTGCCTCCAGACTTCCCTGGTGGTCCAGTTGTAAAGAACCCGCCTTCCAATGCAGGGGACTCGGGTTTGATCCCTGGCCAGGGAGCTAAGAGCCCACGCGCCCTGGAGCCTGCACACCACAACTAGAGAGAAGCCCACATGCCGCAACAAAAAATCCGCGTGCTGCAACTAAGACCTGGTGCAGCCAAATAAATAAATAAATATATATTTTTAAATGACTGTCTAAAAACATTAGCTAATTTTACTTTGTTCATCTGGAGGGATATTTCTGGAGGAAAATTGTAGACCACTATCCAATTCAACATTTTTATCAATGACTTCAATTAAACAAGTCTATCACATCTGACAAAAATATAAAGCTAAAAAGATTACCTACTTTTCTGAGTGAATTCAGAAAGCTTTCGATAGCTGAGACAAACTGGAATTTAACAAGAATAAATGAAAAAAAAATTTAAGTTCAAAAGACCGAAGACACAAGTACAAGATAAAAAGATCTGCTGTCTTAATACAATTTACATGAGAAATACCTATTGTTTTATTTGGCCACAAGCATAACATGAACTGTGCTGTCACTGATTATTTTTTAATACAGGAAAAAAGAAAAAAAGAAAGGAAGGAAGGAAATGGAAAGAAAAAGAAAAGAAAACTGGGTCAAAGACAATAGACCTGCCTTCAGACCCGTTAGGGCAGGAACTTTGTTTTACTTATTAATTTATCTTCCTCACAGTGCTTAAAAAAATCTCAATGTGCTTTTGTACAACAAATTGTGTTCAGTTCCAGGCATCACATATTAAATGGTACATTGATAATCTAGAGTGCACCCAGAATGGAAACCCAGCATTCTCGTGATTCTGGAGAGTATCCCAATAAAGAAATATTTGAAAGTATTTTGTATTCAAATCAAAGAAGATAAAGCTAGGAGAGAAATATAGACTATCTTCAAGCAGTTGAAGAGTTAGCAAATATTTGATGTTGTCAAATTGCTCTGTGTGTGTTTCCAGAATAAAACACTACAGCTAATGGGGGAAGTTATAGGAAAATAGGTTTGGGTCTAACAATGGAACAGCATCTTTCTAGAGTAGGAATGAGGTCACAGACATTTAACTTAATCAGCACACCCACCATTTAAAATATTTTGAAGAGGTGTTTTAAGACTGCTTAGGAATTTTATTTCCCTTCCATCTCTATAAATATATAACTCCTTAGTATGAGTGAAATAGAATAAATCTTTTTACCTTTCTCAGGCTCATGACAAAAAATCCTTAGTCAGCATTGTTTTACTGTCATGTCTTCTACCACAGACCAGTGTTTTTGCAACTAGAGGGAATCGATCTCAAACTTTGCCACCTTAAGAGAAACTCTTGAGGTGGAGATGAATGAGGAAGAAGAGACAGGGGAGAGTAAAAGAAACACATAAGTATTCTGTGTTGGGAGACATGAGAGACACACAAAAAGAAGCCCCACCCTTTCCATGGACTGGCTTTGGTATATATTTTACACACCAACTGGCTGTTGCACTCAATGTTCTGCATTAATAGACAGTATGCTCATTCTGATACCAATTTTTGACTGTTCCAATCACTAAAATATAAAATTGTAGACCTATGGCAAAATTGTTCAATAATAGGTACATTGGGATTAATTATACCATTGTCTACTTTTGTGTATGTTTCACATGGTCCATACTAAAAAGTTCTTATTTTTGTCTATCAGGTGTCTTCCAATTATATTCAGAAATGTTCAGGAGAAGTACTTTATCCCTTCTTCTAACTGTGCTGTTCCATGTGGAGGGAGCATCACTAGTACAACACTCCCTGCCACGATGACATCTGGTTCCAACTTCCCCTGGGAAGGAACCTATCTGATAGGTGAGTTTGGGATAGGGAAATGGATACACAGCCCATCCTTTTCCCCTTCCCCTTTTCAAGGAAAACATAAACCTGGTCTACCCTTCACACTGTAAGTTGTGTAGGGGCAGCTCCTGTAAGAAGAGGCTGATTCAGTGTTACCTGTTGCCAAGAAAGTAAATCTAATTCTGGGTGAATTATTTAGGAAGTCCGTTGTTGCTGCACATCTAGGCCTTGTCATTTAATCCAGATTTTATAAAGCTGACAGTTTTCTGTCAATCTACCTGAACATTTTGTCTTTCTCTAAGAATTCAGAACTCTGCAAAGAAGAAGGATGCTTAGTCCCAGCTAAGCTCTAGCAATTTTTTACCCCATGACAAGAAAGCCTTTCCACTCCTCCCCTGGCATGTTCTTCTTTTGACCAAACTTCCTGAAAAATTTCTTCTGAAGTGCTACATCAAGTGAGTCGCTACTCCCTTATGCTCCCTCTCTCAGAGCTCTGAGTATACCCACATTGTATCATTTATAGAGTTATGTTGCCATTATCTGTTTTCACATCAGTGTTGCCAACTAGACAGTCCCTTCCAGAGAAAATAATGTCTTATTCATCTATGTATATCAAACCCTGGCATAATGCCTGGTCCTCCGGACGCGCGGGCTCAGCGGCCATGGCTCACAGGCCCAGCCGCTCCGCGGCATGTGGGATCTTCCCGGACCGGGGCACGAACCCGTGTCCCCTGCATCAGCAGGCGGACTCTCAACCACTGCGCCACCAGGGAAGCCCAGTATTTAGTCTTTTGAGTGAGTTATTAATTCTGAATAGTGGTTCCTTCTTAAGACTTCAGTCATTTTTGCTGATAAAATCTAAGCGCTCTAATGCCTGAGACAACCATCAGAAAACTCAACTGAATTTTAATTTATATTGACTTCATTAATCTATAGTCTATAGCTTCTAAAGGCAATGCATTAATTTACTGGTTCTTCAATTACTATACTGTGGGACCAGGAGTCAGGAATTCTGAGTTTTATTTTTGGCTCTATCACTGATACAGTTTGCCTTTGAGGAAATCATTTAAGCAATTGGTGCCTCTGTTGTGTATCTATAAAATACAGATAATAATTTTATTGGAAGAATGTTCTAATATCCCTTATTAACTAACACTTTACATATTAAATCTGTATTTTCAATTTTTAGTTATAATTTCAGACCACAGATGAACCTTGGGAATTATTGAAAAGCAATTGTATTTAACAGCAAGATATATATATTTTATATTTTCACTGGTATAAAATAATTCTTTAATATTGAAAGAATCTGAATCCATAAAGTTAACTCTTCTCAATGGAGAGGTAATCATTTACATACTTTGACTAAATTAAGAAATAAAGACAAAATTTGGATATTACTAAATTTGGTGATACTTAAGGGGAAAATAGTCACATTAAAATATAAGAATTTATCGTTGAATGGTTAATTTAGAAGGAAAGTCTGATACAGTATCAGAATGGAATATTATAGCTTCTTCATTGGAAAAACTCCCATTGGTACATGCACGTTTCTACAGTTTTTGCTGAGAGAGAAGGAAGATGAAGGAAAAGAGCTACTACTAAAATAACCAAGACGTCTGTAACAAAGACTGCAAGTTACCCACACAATATCCATTCCCTTCTTTTTCCTAAATAAAAAAAAAAAAATACAATTTTATTCTGAGAAGCAATATTCTTGGGTTAAAAAAATACTTCCCAGCCTCCCTTGCAGCTAGGTGTGGCCCTGAGATTGAGTTCTGACCAAAAAGATGACAACAAAAGCTGCTGATGTGCTTTCCTGTTAGAATCCCTAAAAGGCCAACAGACATCTACAACATGCCTGTTGCCCTTTGCCTTTCCCCCTTTCTCTCTATCTGGAATGTGGACATAATAACTGAATCTTCAGCAATCATTTTGTGACTTTGAAGGTGGAAACCAGTGCTAAGGATGGCAGAGCAGTAAATCAGAATGAGCCTGGGTCCCAGGAACCTTCACAGAATCATCTTATCAGTCCCTGGGATTTCCTGAGTACTACCTACCTCAAAACTTCCTTTCTGTGAGAGAAATAAACCCTTCATTTTTTTAAGCCATTATCAGCAGGATGCTGATTCTAGTTGTCAAATGTGATTTCTAAGTGCTACAACACATCCTGCCTCAAAAGAAAGACAATCCCAGACCTACATAACTTTAAGTTTTGGTGCTACAACACATCCTGCCTCAAAAGACAGACAATCCTAGACCTACATAACTTTAAGTTTTGGGGGACGAGAAAAGCATTGTGAGATGTCTTACTGCCTTCACTTGCCAAGTTAAATTTTAAAGTCTCATACTGAGAAATGATCAGCTATCCTTAGAAACTCTGCTTGGCCCAAGGGTCATGGCCCAAGGGAAATTTCTCCCCCCTCTTTGTGACAGTCAACCAAACCAAACAGCTCTCCACCAAGTACAAAAACAAGACTCAATTTAGATTTAAACACCTGTGACTCTAATTATACATGACCTCTTGAGGGAGATGAAATTGGCTCCTATGGATATTGTTACCATTTTTTTTATCATTATAAGTATCTGTTCATAGGTGTGTTTCTCCCTAGACTGTGAGTTCCTTGAGGGCTGAGATGATCATATTAATCATTGTGTCCTGAAGGAATAAGAGCTCCATAGATGGATGCTGAGTGAATGAGTGATTGAATGCACGAGTGAATGAATGAATTCCTAGGGTCTGAAGTTCTCAGGAACAGACTCTTCAAGGTACCTAAACTCTGATATGAGGACTGGTGGGAATGAGAGTCTTCAGCAAGCATCAGGCATATCCAGAAGCCAAGAAGAACCAGTTCATCCTTCTCTCTGCTGAAAGAAGTGGGGAGTAAGACAGGGATAAGAAAGCAGAGGAGTCCCCCTCCCTCCACATTCAGGGAAGAGACATTTCATATAAAAAAGATGGTACTGATTACACCACTGGTAATCTTTTTAATATTATCACAACAGGAATTTTTGTCTCCTTTTTTGATGTAGGAAAACAATCCACACTTAGATCCCTAGGAAAAATTATAAACTTTATGAGAAGGGCTTGCAGGGTGAGCAGTCACGAAGTAGAAGGAAGCATTTCCATCAGAAGGAAAAACATGGCAGCATGAAGAGCCTGGAGCATTTAGGGAGTCTTTACTACTCCATGCTATGCCTGCGTCCAAGCACAAAATTCTTCTCAAATTAGCCAGAGCAATTCTAAAATGAGTCCCCAAAGTGGCTTTTGTCTTCAAACACTTTACTCAAAAGAAATGTTTAAATAAAGTCCAATATGCAAAACAACAAAAGTGGAACTTCCCTGGTTGAAGAGGCAGACGAGAGACACAAGGACTACCTGTTCCCCATCTGTCCATCTACCGCTATCCCCATGTTGCCCTTGGTGGAGAAAGCACAGTCTGAAAACGACTCAGGACTATTTCCTTGATCAGCCTACAAATAAACCCATAGGCTATGGAAATATTCATTCCTTTACTCATTTCCCAGCAGCCGAATATCCCATTAGCCCCAAACAAGAAGCCTAAAACTTGACAACTAGAGCCTAGCATCCAAAATGCCTCCCCTTTCCCTGATGTGTTTTTTACCTGCTATTCCTCAAAATGAAGCAAGAGAGTAAATTATTCTTTTACCATTTGGCTGAATGTATTCCCTTCATTTGATAGTGTACCTTAGTTTTAAAAAAGTGATTTGTTAAATGGATTATGCAAAGTTTTAGCATTACTGACTAACATCTTTCCTCACATATGCTTATGTTAACTTCCCAAAACAGCCTTTGGCCATCAGAAAGACAAGGAGAGAGTCCAATTAGCTACCTTGGTCCATTTTCCTTGATCAAACAACCTATTTGGTGATTCACATTCTTTCAGTTTCTCAGGTATAAATGTGATTTAGTGCCTTCCTATCTGGACACCAGATGTTTTATTTGAAAACAGTTTCTAGAATATAAATGGAATGAAAATCATGTTTTTATAAATTCAAATAAGGTAGCTTGTTTCTTTGAGAAAGTCTTTGGTGACTGAGCAAGGAAAGGAGTATTTTCATCAGGTGAAACTTGGGCATTGCATAAGAAAGCACTGTGTAATCTTCCCACATAGCTTTGGGCACTCCATAAATATTAAACAGCAACAGTAAAACCACCATGGTCATGACCTGCAATACCCCTGGATTCTCTTGGCCTCTCATGAACACTAACTGTCTACCTGTCTAATGGTATAATATTTGTAAGAGAAAATCTGTAAACTGTAATCGTCTAAGTCTCTACTTAGTAGGAGAGGGAAGTGTGGTTCCTGTCAAGCAAGTTTAAAAGTTCAAGTATTTCTTTCTAGATACTGATAATAAATTTAGTCACTTCTATGCTCAGTTACTTAGTGGGGATAACTTAGGGTCAAGATGTTGTTGTTAAAGCAAAGTTCAATTATAAGAGTAGATCTTGTGCATTCTTCAAGTTTACTCATTGTATGGGGGAAATTGGCAAAAATGGTAAAATCTTACAAATTTCCAGTTATAAGACAAAAACATGCTGGGAATCTAATGTACAGCTAGTGACTATAGTTAACAATACTGTATTGTGTTTTTAATACTTGGTATTTTGTGGTAATTTTATATTTTAAAATTTGTTAAGGTTTCTTTGTAGTCAAATGGAATATTCTGTACATCAAGTCTAATGACTTTATAATTTATGGCTTATTTTTCATCTGTATGATCTATCCAATTCTGAAAGAGCTGCATTAAATTGTCCACTATAATTGCATTTTGATCAAGTTCTCCTTGCATTTCTAATAGCTTTTGCTTTGTGTGACAGCTGTTATATGTGATACATACATTTTTATTATTGTATAATCTTCATAAACTTGGGTTTTTTTCCGGTTTGAGAAATGATTGACATACAGCACTGTATAAGTTTAAGGTGTACAGCATAAATAGACTTGGTTTTTGTGTGTACAGCATAAATAAACTTGGTTTTTATCACTAAAAAAAAAAATGTTAAGAGAGTAGATCTTAAAAGTTCTCAAAAAAATTTTTATAACTATGTGAGGTGATGAATGTGTTAACTAATCTTACTGTGGTAATTGTTTAACAGTAAGTATATACATATATTGAATCATTATGATATATACCTTAAACTTACACAGTGCTATATGTCAATTATATATCAATAAAGCTGGGGAAATTTTTGCTTATTATATTTGTTTGCTAGAGCTGCCATAACAAAGTAATACTGATTAGGTGGCTTAAATGACAAGGTTTCTCACAGTTCTAGAAGCTAGATATCTGAGTTGGAGGTGTCAGCAGGGTTGGTTTCGGCTAAGGCCAGTCTCCTTAGCTTATAGGTCATCTTCTCTCTGTGTCTTTACATGGTCTTTCCTTTGTGTTTATTTGTGTCCTGATCTTTTCTTCTTATAAGGACACCTGTCATATTGGATTCAGGCCAATACATAGGACCACATTTAAATTTAATTTCTTCTTTAAGGGCCTTATCTCCAAATAGAGTCACATTCTGAGGTATTAGGAGTTAGAATTTCAACATACGAATTTTAAGAGGACGCAGTTTGGCCCATAACACTTATTTTAATTTGAAGGAGCTTCATACTCACTTACTACAAATCTCTCATTATATTTGAGGAAATCAGATCTAGAGAGGTAAAGTGACATGCACAAGAAGAGATTTGCCGTAGGGATAGAATGAGATAGGGACAGAACAGTCCATTGCTCTTTCTCTGAAAATTTAGAGAGGGAAGAAATTGTTCCATGAATACTTTGCTGTGTCCAGTGGAGTTGTAGTATAAAAACCATTCCAGTAGTCTTTGACCATTGTTGATGTATGGATTGGCCACAGTGAAGTTTACATTAGAACGATTCACTTCCTTTTAGTCCCAGATGTAACTGCACTGACTTATGGTCTTGATTTACAAGCAAAACCGTGAGACTTCACTTACCTATCAAAGAGTGCATGCATTCTAAGTACCCTCAAGACAATCCACTGTGAGTTGGAAGAAAATATTAGAATTCCTAGATTACATTTTTCATCCTAAAGTGGGAAACAAATTAGTTTAGATACATTAAATTTTGGATTGACACTGGTCAGGTGTCATGTGACACTGAAGGAAGAATGGACATTTCCCAGAGAGGCACTTTAAGGTGTTGCCATGACTTACAGCTTATATCATGTCTGGTTAAATGAATTTATGGTTTATATTATCTGGTTTGAACTAAATTACCCCTCTCAAAAATGAACAAATGGCTTTAAAACATTCTTTCAAAGAAACTTCAGATTGAAGATAGCATAAATAATACAGCACAAGTCAATAAGAAGATTCCTGAGCTGACTTTTCTTCCTAGTATAAGCTCATCATTGGACACAATAAGAGGTAAAACAGTGATGACCTAATTGTATCTGACATATTGAATCACATTCCTTTCATGCTCTTTTCTTTTTAAAGGAGAAAAAAAACCCATAAGATTTTATATGATAGAAAAATTTTTTAAAAAAATATTGCTTATTTTATTTCATCCTTTATACACTTAATTATGGTCATGCGTTCATCATGTGCAAAACATGTACATCGGATGCTATAATGTACCACATATATGTTTTGCAACATTCATAATGACATGTGTAAACATATACATACTGTAAATCCTTGCTCAAACTATTTTTTGCTGTTGTGCTGTATGACCTAAAATGTTTGGTCACTGGCATTTGAAATGGTGAAAAGACAAAAGAGGTGCTTTCCCACAAGCAGCTGCCCTGCCTTTCTTCTATAGCCTTCTGGTAGTCAGGAGTGATTTGTACTTTGTTGCACTGTTTTTGGTTTTAGCTTTTCATTAAAGTTTAACATACATACAAAAGTTGCATAAATCACAATGACTTTTCCCAAAGTGAGCACATTCATGTCTGCAACACCCAGATGAAGAAACTGAACAACTCCAAGACACCAAGAGCTGCTCTCATGCCCCCTTCTAATCACTAGCCCAGCCAAGGTTAATAACTATCATGTGTTTACACCATAGCTTAGCTGTGCCTGCTTTTGAACTATATATAAATGGAATCATGCTGTCTTTTCATTTTTGATTTGTAGGAGTTCTTTATATATTCTGGATGTAACCTCTTTGTACTGAAAATATGTATGTATTTATATGTAGTAAAAAAATATCCTCTTCCACTCTGTGGCTTGGCTTGCCTTTTTACTCTTTAAATGGTGTCTTTTGATGAACAGGAGTTCTTCATTTTAATATATTTCTAATGTATCAAAAATGTTTCTTTTATAAGTATGTCTTATTTAAGAAATTTTTGGGACTTCCCTGGTGGCACAGTGGTTAAGAATCTGCCTGCCAGTGCACATGGGTTCGATCCCTGGTCTGGGAAGATCCCTCATGCCATGGAGCAACTAAGCCCATGTGTCACAACTACTGAGCCCATGTGCCACATCTACTGAAGCCTGCACGCCTAGAGCCCATGCTCTACAACAAGAGAAGCCACCTCAATAAGAAGCACGCAACCGCAGCAAAGAGTAGCCCCTGCTTGCAGCAACTAGAGCGCAGCAATGAAGACCCAATGAAGCAAAAACAAATAAATATTTTAAAAATATTTTTAAAATAAGAAATCTTTTTTTTTACATCTTTATTGGAGTATACTTGCTTTACAATGGTGTGTTAGTTTCTGCTTTATAACAAAGTGAATCAGTTATACGTATACATATGTTCGCATATCTCTTCCCTCTTGCGTCTCCCTCCCTCCCACCCTCCCTATCCCACCCCTCTAGGTCGTCACAAAGCACCGACCTGATCTCCCTGTGCTTTGCCTATTTTGAGGTCATGAAAGTGTTCTCCTTTGTATTATTTTAAAGTTTTACTGTTTTGCCTTTAAATTTAGATCTGAAATCCATCTAAAATTATTTTTTTGATATAAGGTAGTGGCCAAGATTCATATTTTTATATAGATATTCCAATTAACCAGCATTATTTGTTTTAAAATGCTCTCATTTTCCCCACTGCACTGCATTGTTATCTTTTTCATAGAACTGTGACTATTAATGTTTGGGTCTGTTTCTGAATTTTCTATTCTGTTCCATTGGTCTATTCTTAAATTTTTAATCTACCCTTGCGTCAATACCACACTCTTTTATAGCTTTAAATTAGGTCTTCAATTTGGTAGATTAACACCTCCATCTTTGTTCTTCTTCAAGATTGTTTTGACTTTTTTAGATCCTTTGCACTTACATACAAATTTTAGAATTTGTGAGTTTCCACTAAAAATGCTGGAATTTCAATTGTAATCACATTGAATTTGTAGCTCAATTTGGAAAGAATTGACATCTTCACAATACTGAGTCTTCCAATCTATGGCCATGGTATATTGCTCCATTTATTTATGTCTTTAACTTCTACCAGCAATGAATCATGGTTTTTCAGTTTAAAATGTAAATTTTAGTTTTCACATCTTACATTAAATTTATTCTCAGATATTTGCTGTTTTCTATTGCTATTGTAATGGCATCTTTTTAAAATGTCAATTTCAAGTTATTCGTTGTTGGTGTATAGAAAAGAAATCCATGTTAGCAAAAGATCTCTTTTTCAGATATGCCAAGTTCACTTAATTTTAATTTTTTTTCTTGTAACCTGCAACCTTGCTAAATTCATTTATTAATTATAATGGCTTGTCTCTAGATTCATTTAAATTTTTGACAAGATCATGTTGTCTATAAATAATGTAGATATTTAATATCTTCCTTTCCAATACACATGACTTATATTTATGTATGTATATATTTGTCATTAACATACCAACTAAGACCTTCAATTCAATATTGAATAGAAGTAGTTATGAGAGACTTCCATGTCTCATTCTCAGCCTCATGGGAAATCTTACACTATTTCATCATAATTATGATGTTCACTCACAGTGTTTTTTTATCTTTTGTAGATAGTCCTTATCAACCCAGGAAGTTCCTTTCTGTTTCCATTGTGTTAAGAGTTTCATGATAGATTATAAATTTATTTGAATTTTATCATATACTTTTCATGCATCTATTTTTATATGATGATTACATTTTTTGAGTTCTGCTTAATATTAAAACCCTGACATTCCTGGAATAAAGTTGTGATGTGCTACCCTACTGTCATTCTATTGGGTTCAATTAGATAATGTTTTGGTTAGGATTTCTATATCTAAGCTGATGAAAGACATGGGTTTATAATTTTTCTTTCTTTTAATGATCTTGTCAGTTTAGAGATCGAGATTATAGATTACACCACCTTAAAAAAGAGTTAGGAAGTATTTTTTTCTATTTATATCCTCTGGAAGAATTTAAGATTCATGCTATTTCTTGCTTCCATATTTTCAAACTCTACTTATGAAGACATCTCAGTTTTTTGTGATAAGGATTTTAATTAACCAAATCAAATTTTTTAGCCAATATAGAGATATTCAAATGTTTTCATTTCTTCTATCAACTGTGTTAAGTTGTGTTTTTGAAGAATTGGTCTTTTTTCTGAATTTTTTAATATATTGGCATAAAATTACTTACAATGCTTTCTTATTTTCTTCTTAATGTCATTTGGGTCTGCAGTAATGTCTCCTGCTTCATTCTTGACATTAGTAATTTGTGTTTTCTCTATTTTTTTCCTTGGTTGATCTTTCTAATGGTTTATCAATTTTACTAATGTTTTCAAGGAACCAACTTTTCGTTTGGTTGATTTATTCTGTTTTACATTCATTTTCTATTTCACTGCTTTTTGTTCTCATCTTGTTTTCTTCCTCCTGCTTGGATTTGACTTGCTGTTTCTATTTTCTACCTTATTGAGAAGGAAGCTTAAATCATGGATTTTCAGTTTTTATTATTTTCTAAAATATCATTAAAGCCTCTAAATTTTCCTCTGAGCACTCCTGTAGTCACATGTCACAAATCTTGATATATCATATCATTACCATTCAGTTCAAAATTTTAAGTTTCTTCTTTACCTATTGGTTATTTAAGAGGATATCAGTCAACTGAACCAGCAGTTGGGCATTTTCTGGCTGTTTGTTATTCATTTCTATCTTATTTACACTGTAGACAGAGAACATGCCCAGAATAATTTTAATCTTTTGACACTTGTTAGGGTTTGCTTTTAACCAACATATCATTGATTGTGGTAAAGGTTTACTGTGCACTTGAAAAGCACAAATTTGGATGTTGCTGGATGCAGTTTCTGTATATGTCAATTTGATTAAGTCATACAGATATTCTATATTCTTAATGATACTGACATATTTCTATGTCTCTTTTTAGCTCTATCAACATTTGTTTTATTTTTAAATGATATTATCAGGCACATACAAATGTAGGATTGCAATATATTCCTGTTCATCTGACTCATTTATAGTTGTGAAATGTCTCTCTTAATCTCTGGTAATACTTACTTTAAAGATTATTTTTCCTGGTATTAGTGTAACTACACCAGCTTTCTTTTTGTTGATGCTTTGTGTGTTCTCTTTAAACCATTTGTTTTACTTTAAACTCCTTACATGTAAGATGTACCTCTTGTAATCAACATATACTTAAATTTTTGTTTTTCAGAAAATCTCACCATCTTAGTCTTTTACTGACAGTATTTACATTTACATTTACTGACAGTCCATTTACATTTAACGTAATTAATGAGAGAATGGATTTATACATAACATCTTACTATTTGTTTTTTACTTGACCATCTGATTTATGTTTTTTCTTCCTTCATTTGGATCTAATTATATGTATGTTAGATATTTTCTCTGTGTCCCACATATCTACTGCACTCTTACCCTTATTTCCATTCTTTTTCTATGATGCTTTATTTAGGGACATATTCTATTAATATGCCTTCTAGTTCTTTAATCCTTTTTATTTTTACACATCTTTATTGGAGTATAATTACTTTACAATGGTGTGTTAGTTTCTGCTTTATAACAAAATGAATCAGCTATACATATACATATATCCCCATATCTCCTCCTTCTTGTATCTCCCTCCTTCCCACCCTCCCTATCCCACCCCTCTAGGTGCTCACAAAGCACCAAGCTGATCTCCCTGTGCTATGCAGCTCCTTCCCACTAGCTAGCTATTTTACATTTGGTAGTGTATATATGTCCATGCCACCCTCTCACTTCGTCCCAGCATACCCTTCCTCTTCCCTGTGTCCTCAAGTCCATTCTCTATGTCTGCGTCTTTATTCCTGTCCTGCCCCTAGGTTCTTCAGAACTTTTTTTTTAGATTCCATATATATGTGTTATACGGTATCTGTTTTTCTCTTTCTGACTTACTTCACTCTGCATGACAGACTCTAGGGCCATCCACCTCACTACAAATAACTCAATTTCATTTCTTTTTATGGCTGAGTAATATTCCATTGTATATATGGAATATATATACAACCATATATATATCCATTCATCTGCCGATGAACACTTAGGTTGCTTCCATGTCCTAGCTATTGTAAATAGAGCTGCAATGAACATTGTGGTACTTGACTCCTTTTGAATTATGGTTTTCTCAGGGTATATGTCCAGTAATGGGATTGCTGGGTCATATGGTAGTTCTATTTTGAGTTTTTTTTTTTTTTTTGTGGTACGTGGGCCTCTCACTGTTGTGGTCTCTCCCATTGTGGAGCGCAAGCTCTGGATGTGTAGGCTCAGCGGCCATGGCTCACGGGCCCAGCCACTCCATGGCACGTGGGATCTTCCCGGACCAGGGCATGAACCCGTGTCCCCTGCATTGGCAGGTGAACTCTCAGCCACTGCGCCACCAGGGAATCCCTATTTTTAGTTTTTTAAGGAACCTCCATACTGTTCTCCATAGTGGCTGTATCAATTTACATTCCCAACAACAGGGCAAGAGGGTTCCCTTTTCTCCACACCCATTCCAGCATTTATTGTTTGTAGTTTAATCCTGCCTTGTTCTGTGTCTAGTCTATGTTAAATCCATCTATTGTATACTTAATTTCATATATTGTATCTTTTATTTTTGAAATTTTCATTTGCTTTTTTCTACATTCCAATTCTCTGGTGAAATTTTTCCATTTTTTAACCTATATTGCTTTTTTTTTTCTTTTCTTGAGTATGATAATTAAAGTCATTTGAAAGCCCATGTTGTTTAACTACAATGTCTAGATCACCCATAAGTCTGTTTCTACAGCCTGATTTTTCTCTTGGGGTTTTGCTATATGATTGTGTTTCTTGACATATATAATGACTTTTGTTTACATAACAAACATGATAACCAGATGATGTTATCTTTCACCAGAGAAAGTTAATCACTTCTACTAGGTATAATGGGCTCAGGGGAAGGGTGATCCTCTTTATCCAGCTAAGGACTAAGCTGAGTCAAGGCTGTGTTGCAATTTTAGTAAGTCAGTCTAGCTCTAATTTAACCTGGTTCCTAGAGCAAGGCACTTTTAAAAGCAAAAGTTTTTAACTGGGAGCCTAGTGAATCTTTTGTTTCTCTAGAACCAAGAGACTCTGGGAAATCCCCCTCTGTATTTGTTAGCCTTATAGATACCTTCAGAATTTGGCATATATCTTGAAGAGAAAAGTAATCATGTATTTGAGACTCCTTGAACCAAAATTTTCAGCCAATGCCTGGAACTGACAGAATCCTTCAGAAAAAAAAAAAAAAGAGAATGAAGATTATCAGCTAAACTCTAAAAGGTTCTCTCTTCTCCAGAACTGTAATCCTTCTGTTTCTCTTTGCTTCTCCATTTATTTAATGTCTTTAAACATATGGATTTTTGTGTGTCTTTTATCTGTCTTTTCTGATTGTTCTCAGCAGGAATGCAAGTTTGACATAAACTACTCCATTCTACCCAGTGATGGGAGTCCTTAGTCTATGTTTGGGCAGTAAAGGAACCAGCAGCCTTAATTACTTGCTACCTGAAAAAGAGTTTTTAATTTGCAAGTTCCACTAAGGAGTTTTTCTTCTTTGGTTGTTTTATGAGGAAAGGATTACTTTAGGGACAATATTCATTTTTAAAATCCTGCTTGTTTAAAGGCTGAGAGCAACATGGAATAACAAAGTTGAATAATCCTTTTGTAGTTTGAAAACTGGCCAGGCACAGGGTAATTATAAAAAGCAACCAGTTAAATGAACATAAAGCAAGCTGGAAAGAAATCTACAGAACATGGTGACTTATGTAATGTTCTCTTCTCACTGTCATGTAGGAACCCTCTGCTGCATTAACTAAATGTCAAAGGGAGTAGTTGAGGACACTGTGGGGCTTCTTAAATATACTATACAACATCATTTGCAAACTTCCCATGCAACAGGAGCAAGTTATTCTTAAAAATTACTTTTTAATTATATATTAATTCTGATCCAAATTTCATTATGATATGAAACTTACATAGAGTAAAATACTTATTCATATGAATATATCTTTCTCAGAGGATGTTATTTTGTAATTATTATGTATCACATTTTCAATAAGAGAGTAATCTTTTCCTTCAAATGTCTGAAGATGCCCAGTGAATCCTAGAATAATGTATTAAATTTTTCCTATTAACATAACTAAATTCTGCACTTCTACTTTATTATAACTTATAACCACTAATAATAAAAATATTAATAATTTTAATATAATAATGTCTAAAGATTGTTAAATGCATACTATGGGTCAGGCCTAGTGCTTACTGCTCATATGTACAAATTCCTTGAGTCATTGCATCAGCTGTGTAAGGTAAGGATTTTTGATTTAATTTTATAGATGAGGAAACTAAGTTTAGGTTCATACACAGGTTTGTTTGATACCAAAAGTAATACTCTTAACCACAACTATATGCTGTCTCTGAGGATAAATGAAAGCTGATGTATTGATTTCCAATTTAACAGGTACCTCCTTCTTGGTCAAATTTCATCAGATTGACAGACTGGTAAATAGAGAAAAGTGCAGGTCAAACTTATCATTTCTATCACTGTCAGAGGCTCAAATAAATGTTGACTGCAGAGAAAAGGTTGCAGCTAAAATGAGTTTCTGGCATTATCTGAAGATCACAATTTTCTGCCACATCTCTGTCCAACAGGACTTAAGAAGCTGACCTTATGATTTCTTCCTGCCCCTTTCTTTCCCCCAAGATGGCCCTTCTGTCCCTACTTTCTTGCTTCCTCTTCAGTGTCTAGTGGACTAATCTGATCCCAGCTACCTAGAGTCTAATGAAAGGAACTGTGTTAATCCATTCAGCTGTCAAACTAGGTCTATTGGGTTGCATTGTGTGATTGGTTATTGCTTGGATAAAATCGTAACAACACAGAATGACCTCTACCCCATCTTACTTCTTTTCCCCTTTCACCTAGGCTTTTAATTATTATTACCATAACTGTTAATTTTGCTGCTGCTATTATTATTGTTCATGTGTCTTAATTAATGCTTTCATTGTAAACCATTTAGCCAGACATGTATACCTTACTGATATTTCCCCACCATATGCCTCTTTCTTGTTAGTCTTAATAGAGATATCAAAGACTCCAATCTCATCATAAATTAATTCTACTTCCTTTGGGATACTTAAAAGTTTTGGGTCTATTTAAAAACATCTGCTATAAATTTCCCCTTTTTTTTCTATTCCGCAGTTTTTGTCATTTGTTAATCAAAGTAATAAGAATAAAGGTATATCTTCAGTAATAATCCCCATGCCCACGTTATTTGCATGTTATTCAATTTTAATTTTTCTGGTCTTATTATCATTTTATTATTCAAAGGAATCCTTTTCTTTTTCCTTAGATTGAATCAACTAACAGTTAAAAGTATTTTTAATGATTTTAGAAATTTCCTTAGATAAATTATATATATTATAGTCTAGTTTCTGGAAGTAACACTTCTGAACATAACCCCTCTGAACACTGGCAGATAATACTCTAGGAAATAGGGATCAGTGTAACCAGGCAACAATTTCAAAATCATCACATGGTCAAGCAGTAAGGTGGATATGAAAAATGCAGGCAGAGGTTCTATAGAACCTCTCTGGAGGGGATGTCTTAATATATTAGCATTACAAAAATGTCTCCAGCTCCCCAATCTTAAATACATAATTTGTGAATAACATTATGGGTTTGCAGCTGGCAGTGAAGTGTCATATATTGTTAATGCTTTTTGCAAATGTTAGAGTGGATATCTATCAAGGCTCTGCTGTCTCTGATGGCTTTCATATAGCACAGTCCAAAAAACACTTCAATCTCTGGCTAAACTAGAGATTTTACTGTTCTGCAGATCACTAGAATTTTTACTAGGTCTAAATAATAAAAGATATTAGGGTGAATTCATAGCTATAGAATTTGCAATTTTAGGATTTCCTCTATGGATTTGGCTTGTACACTCTGGAATATAAGCTATTATTTGGGGGGGAAATGAGATAAGTTAACTTTTTGTAGCTTTCTTGGATAGGAAGGCAGCCCTGACATAGTTAAATTCTGTGCCAGAGAGCCATGCATATCAGTTTCCAATTAACGTTCTCAATCCAAACTCATCTCATTTTTTCTCCAGTTGAAGGAGATTGGGCTATACTTAAGGGTTGTACTTATAAAGTCATTATGAAATTTTCTTCCGTCATTCAGTTTTGTGTGATATCTCTGGGCAATTTCTGATGTTGCTGCTGTAGCAACAGCATATTTAGTGCTTGTCAGAGACAGAAGCATTTTGAAATTGTAAGGGAGGAGCCATGATTTAAAATGTACTACAAATTGCTCTCAGCGCTAGAATACAAATTCAAATATGATAGTTGATACCAATCTGCAATGTATTTTGGAGTAATCCCAATTGCTTATGAAAATCCCTTGATGGTTTAGGGATACATTTTGTCTACCAAACAGTCACTCTGACTGCATTGAGAACTCAGACACAATTTTTTAAATGCAGAAAGGATTTCAGAATAAATTAGACTTTTTTTAAACCCCAAGTGTTCAAAATAGAGGCATCTTTGCTTTAAGCATCAAGGCCTTGTAAGACTTTGCATATAGGGTGGCTCTGAGAAAACTTCCATTCCTGGTAAATATGACTGGGAATTTCAACTGTGCACAACTTTAAATGATATGTGTTTGGTAGGCATTTTCATACATGAAGAGTGAATAGTGCATTTCTCATCATTTCTTTTCACAATGTCTTTATTGAGCAAGAACAAGTATGTTAGTATGTGCTAACCTACGCACACACACACACACACACACACACACACACACATAAATCCACTGGCAGCTGTTTCTACAATAGCCTAAAGAGCGCCAGAGTGGAATGCAACGTGGCTATTGAACAAACAGAGCTATATCATATTTTGATTATTTGTTTAGACTCCAACACATCTATAATGCATTACTTGTTTAGAACTTGAGAATAAATTCATCATAAACAAATCTTGAGTTCAAGTGTCTGTATCTAAATTGAGGGAAGAAATGCACAAAGGCACAGCTAGCTAGACTAGTAGCACACTGTGACCAGCAGTGGGAAGAAACATTCCCAATGGGCTTGACTTGAGCCATTATTATCTGAATGGGATGGTCAGCAAGAAGGCATTGAGGGGTGGGAAACAAAGAGACAAACGTTTTTATGGCAATGAGCATGGTCCTTACCCTTGGAAAACCCCAAGAGAATTCCTCAACACTAATCCCCAGATCAAGGATAGACCAGGATTCACTGTTATAGAGGGGTAGGAGGACAACAGACCCTTCTCATGTTGTAAGTTAAAGCCTTGTATTTGCTCTGGCTGCCATAACAAAATACCACAGACTTGGTGGCTTAAACGACAGAAATTTATTTTCTCACCATTCTGGAGGGTAGAAGTCTGAGATCAAGGCATCAACAAACTTGGTTTTTTCTGAGGCCCCTCTCCTTGACTTGAAGATGACCATCTTCTCCCTGTGTCTTCACATCATCTTCCTTCTGTGTCCTAATTTCCTTTTCTTACAAAGACACCAGTCATATTGAATTAGGGCCCATCCAAATAACCTCATTTTAACCTAATTACCTCTTTAAAAGCCCTATCTTCATCAAATACAGTCACACTCTGAAGTGCTGGGGGTTAGGGTTTCGATATATGAATTTTTTTTCTAGGTGTTTGTTCTTTAATTCTTCTAGGTCTTTGTTAAACATTTCTCTCTTTTTTTGAATTTTATTTATTTTTTTATACAGCAGATTCTTATTCTATATATTAATTTAAGGGGACACAGAATTCAGTCCATAACAAGCCTAGACATTGATACAAATTATATTTCATCTCTACTGAGTTTCCTGATTCCTCATGCTTTTGCAACACTAGCCACAAATATGTTGACATATTTGGGCACCCTCTGCTTGATATGGTAAGAACATGGTATTGAGGAAGCCAATAGAGAACTTTAACACTTCTTGGTCCCACAATGGGTCTACCAGTTTCACGTGTGCAGTTAAGCTGTGGAGGACAGAATTATAGTTCAAGCTTGGCTGTGTGACTTACTTTGGCCAATAAAATGTGAGTGGAAGTGAGATGCTCCTCCTTCAAGCAGAAGCATAAGAGCCATTGCACAGCTCCACCATGTTAACCTTTCCTTTGGCAGTGAGCCGTAAATTTTCTCAAACAGGGCACAAAACATGAGCAAAATAAGCCTTTGTTGTTATAATCTGCCTATATTTTAGAATTGTTTGTTACCATAGTACAGTTTAGCCAAAGCTGCATGATGCATCCTGCACTCTCATCCCTGCCCCTGAGGCTCCTGACCATCCATGTTACACTGTTCACCAATTGCTAGAAACCCCACCAGCATATTCCATGCAGATCCATCTGCCCACCCTGGGTAGTGTCATAATTTCTTCCTGCCCAAATAAGACTCTAATTCCTTTTTTCCCTCAATCAGCAATCAGGAAAGCAACCTGACCAAAGTGACACATAGAAAGGTAGGTATGTGGCAAACCCTGCTGCTCAGCTTGACAAATAACTTTGCTGTGGAAAACCTCTAATTTATTTTATTATTTATTTATTTTGCGGTACGCGGGCCTCTCACTGCTGCGGCCTCTCCCGTTGCGGAGCACAGGCTCCGGACGTGCAGGCTCAGCGGCCATGGCTCACGGGCCCAGCCACTCTGTGGCATGTGGAATCCTCCCAGACCGGGGCACGAACCCGTGTCCCCTTCATTGGCAGGTGGACTCTCAACCGCTGAGCCACCAGGGAAGCCTGGAAAACTTCTAATTTAAAGAAAGATGTATTAATCCAAATAAAAAAGTCTCTCTAATAATGAGATTTCAAAAATGTTGTTTGAAAAAAAAAATGTTGTTTGGGGAACAGGAAAGACATTCCAGCACCTCTAACATTGCCATATGTACTTACTAGATATCTCTCCCTGCCACTGATACAAAAAACTTCAAAGCATAAATGCTAGTGAGTTATAACTTGAACCATATATCCCTATAGTTACTTACTAACAGTAGGCACTGTGCAGCGCTCTTCATATGCACTATTCCATATAATCTCTTCAAAAGCTCTATAAAATAGGTACAACGTATTATCCCCACACTACAGAGAAGACTCTGGTCATATGGCAGGTGAGTGGCACAGCCCATGCTCATTACTACTGTGCTATTTAGCAATGACATCAATGTATTCTTTACTCCAAGAATCTAAGAAAAAATAAAGCATCATTGTGAGTTTTTTAGATGTGTCTTCCTTTTACCTTATGGCACACAGGATAAAGGGGTTTGGGGTGGGGGTGGGAATAGAGGCAGGTATTTCTCATTAGAATGACTTAGTAAGTTCAAAACCCAAAGTTGATCTAAACTTCTGCCTCAACAATTATAAAATAGATGAGAAAGAAAAAGTAACAAAAAGAAAAGTAAGCAACAAACAGGAAATATGTATCAAGACTGAGCAAAATTGTCCTATGGATCTAAAAAGAGACAGAAACCCAGAACAATGATGGAGGGGAGTAAGGATGCTCAAACCATGACCTTTCAGACTCTGCTGGTAGCCGTGACACTTGTTCCTACAAGATAATGGAGACTAAAATAGTTCCATGCCATGCAGGTGCCTAGAGCCAAGTTCATTTCTTGAAACTAGAAGCTGGAGGTGGCCACTGCTCCTGAAAGGAGGGTAGTTGTCTTTTTTGTAATGCTGCTGAATAAAGCCTGAGGCTTCGGCTGTTACAAAGCCTGGGGTCTGGCAAAGTAGGAAAAACCAAGCTTCCTTCTGGGTCTGTGAATGGATCAGCTAACTCCCTAGAACCTGCAGAAATAGTGTAGAATTAGGCACGGAACCAAGATGGCAGAGTAGAAGGATGTGCTCTCACTCCCTCTTATGAGAACACCAGAATCACAACTAGCTGCTGTACAATCATTGACAGGAAGACATAGGAACTCATCACAAAAGATACCCCACAACTAAAGACAAAGGAGAAGCCACAATGAGATGGTAGGAGGGGCGCAATCACAGTAAAATCAAATCCCATAACTGCTGGATGGGTGACTCACAGACTGGAGAACATTATACCACAGAAGTCCACCTACTGGAGTGAAGGTTCTGAGCCCCACGTCAGGCTTCCCAACCTGGGGATCCGGCAACAGGAGGAGGAATTCCTAGAGAATCAGACTTTGAAGGCTAGTGGGATTTGATTGCCGGACTTCGACAGGACTGGGGGAAACAGAGACTCCACTCTTTGAGGGCACACACAAGGTAGTGTGCACATCAGAACCCAGGAGAAGGAGCAGTGACCCCATAGGAGACTGAACCTGACCTACATGCTAGTGTTGGAGGGTCTCCTGCAGAGGAGGGGGTGGCTGTGGCTCACCAAGGGGACAAGGACACTGGCAGCAGAAGTTCTGGGAAGCACAACCAACAGGGAGGGAACCCAGCAACACCCATCAGCAGTCAAGAGGATTAAAGTTTTACTGAGCTTTGCCCACTAGAGCAATAGTCAGCTCTACCCACCAACAGTCCCTCCCATCAGGAAACCTACACAAGCCTCTTAGATAGCCCCATCCACCAGACAGCAGACAACAGAAGCAAGAAGAACTACAATCCTGCAACCTGTGGATCAAAAACTACATTCACAGAAAGATAGACAAGATGAAAAGGCAGAGGGCTAAGTATCAGATGAAGGAACAAGATAAAACCCCAGAAAAACAACTAAATGAAGTGGAGATAGGCAACCTTCCAGAAAAAGAATTCAGAATAATGGTAGTGAAGATGACCAGGACCTCGGAAAAAGAAAGGAGGCAAAGATTGAGAAGATGCAAGAAATGTTTAACAAAGACCTAGAAGAATTAAAGAACAAACAAACAGAGATGAACAATACAATAACTGAAATGAAAACTACACTAGAAGGAATCAATAGCAGAAGAACTGAAGCAGAAGAACTGATAAGTGACCTGGAAGACAGAATGGTGGAATTCACTGCTGCAGAACAGAATAAACAAGAAAAGAATGAAAAGAAATGAAGACAGCCTAAGAGACCTCTGGGACAACATTAAATGCAACAACATTTGCATTATAGGTGTCCCAGAAAGAGAAGAGAGAAAGAAAGGACCCGAGAAAATATTTGAAGAGATTATAGTCAAAAACTTCCCTAACATGAGAAAGGAAATAGCCACCCAAGTCCAGGAAGCACAGAAAGTCCCATACAGGATAAATGCAAGGAGAAACATGCCGAGACACATAGTAATCAAGTTGGCAAAAATTAAAGACAAAGAAAAATTATTGAAAGCAGCAAAGGAAAAACGACAAATAACATACAAGGGAACTCCCATAAGGTTAACAGATGATTTCTCCTCAGAAACTCTACAAGCCGGAAGAGAATGGCATGATAAACTTAAAGTGATGAAAGGGAAGAGCCTACAACCAAGATTACTCTACCTGGCAAGGATCTTATTCAGACTCGATGGAGAAATCAAAAGCTCTACAGAAAAGCAAAAGCTAAGAGAATTCAGCACCACCAAACCCGCTCTACAGCAACTGCTAAAGGAACTTCTCTAAGTGGGAAACACACGAGAAGAAAAGGAACTACAAAAACAAACCCAAAACAATTAAGAAAATGGTAATAGGAACATACATATTGATAATTACCTTAAACGTGAATGGATTAAAGGCTCCAACCAAAAGACACAGGCTTGCTGAATGAATACAAAAACAAGACCCATATATATGCTGTCTACAAGAGACCCACTTCAGACCTAGGGACACATACAGACTGAAAGTGAGGGGACGGAAAAAGATATTCCATGCAAATGAATGGAATATCAAAAGAAAGCTGGAGTAGCAATACTCATATCAGATAAAATAGACTTTAAAATAAAGAATGTTATAAGACACAAGGAAGGACACTACATAATGATCAAGGGATCAATCCAAGAAGAAGATATAACAATTATAAATATATATGCACCCAACATAGAAGCACCTCGATACATAATGCAACTACTAACAGCTATAAAAGAGGAAATCAACAGTAACACAGTAATAGTGGGGGACTTAAACATCTCGCTTACACCAATGGACAGATCATCCAAACAGAAAATAAATAAGGAAACAGAAGCTTTAAATGACACAACAGACCGGTTAGATTTAATTGATATTTATAGGACATTCCATCCAAAAACAGCAGATTACACTTTCTTCTCAAGTGTGCACGGAACGTTCTCCAGGATAGATCACATCTTGGGTCACAAATCAAGCCTCAGTAAATTTAAGAAAACTGAAATCATATCAAGCATCTTTTCTGACCACAACGCTATGAGATTAGAAATGAAATACAGGGAAAAAAATGTAAAAAACACAAACACATGGAGGCTAAACAATACGTTACTAAATAACCAAGAGATCACTGAAGAAATCAAAGAAGAAGTCAAAAACTACCTAGAGACAAATGACAATGAAAACACGACGATCCAAAACCTATTGGATGCAGCAAAAGCAGTTCTAAGAGGGAAGTTTATAGCTATACAAGCCTACCTCAAGAAACAAGAAAAATCTCAAATAAACAATCTAACCTTACACCTAAAGGAACTAGAGAAAGAAGAACAAACAAAACCCAAAGTTAGCAGAAGGAAAGAAATCATAAAGATCAGAGCAGAAATAAATGAAATAGAAACAAAGAAAACAATAGCAAAGATCAATACAACTAAAAGCTGGTTCTTTGAGAAGATAAAATTGATAAACCATTACCCAGACTCATCAAGAAAAAGAGGGAGAGGATTCAAATCAATAAAAGTAGAAATGAAAAAGGAGAAGTTACAACAGACACCGGAGAAATACAAAGCATCATAAGACACTACCATGAGCAACTCTATGCCAATAAAATGGACAACCTGGAAGAAATGGACAAATTCTTAGAAAGGTATAATCTTCCAAGACTGATCCAGGAAGAAATAGACAATATGAACAGACCAATCACAAGTAATGAAATTGAAACTGTGATTAAAAATCTTCCAACAAACAAAATACCAGGAACAGACGGCTTCACAGGTGAATTCTACCAAACATTTAGAGAATAGGTAAGACCTATCCTTCTCAAACTCTTCCAAAAAACTGTAGAGGAATGAACACGCCACTCCCAAAGTCGTCCTATGAGGCCACCATCACCCTGATACCAAAACCAGACAAAGATACCACAAAAAAGAAAATTACAGACCAATATCACTGATGAATATAGATGCAAAAATTCTCAACAAAATACTAGCAAAAAGAATCCAACAACACATTAAAAGGATCATACACCATGATTAAGTGGGATTTGTCCCAGGGATGAAAGGATTCTTCAATATACACAAATCAATCAATGTGATACACCATATTAACGAATTGTAGAATAAAAAACACGTGATCATCTCAATAGATGGAGAAGAAGTTTTAACAAAATTAAACACCCTTTTAGATAAAAATTCTCCAGAGAGTGGGCATAGAGGGAACCTACGCCACATAATAAAGGCCATATATGACAAACCCACAGCAAACATCATTCTCAATGGTGAAAAACTGAAAGCATTTCCTCTAGGTTCAGAAACAAGACAAGGATGTTCACTCTTGCCACTATTATTCAACATAGTTTTAGAAGTCCTAGCCACGGCAATCAGAGAAGAAAAAAAAATAAAAGGAATACAAATTGGATAAGAAGAAGTAAAACTGTCACTGTTTGCAGATGACATACTATACACAGAGAATCCTAAAAACGCCACCAGAAATCTACTAGAGCTAATCAATGAATTTGGTAAAGTTGCAGGATACAAAATTAATGCACAGAAATCTCCTGCATTCCTATACACTAATGATGAAAAATCTGAAAGAGAAATTACGGAAACACTTCCATTTACCATTGCAACAGAAATAATAAAATACCTAGGAATAAACCTACCTAGGGAGACAAAAGACCTGTATGCAGAAAACTATAAGACACTGATGAAAGAAACTAAAGATGATACCAACAGATGGAGAGATATACTGTGTTCTTGGATTGGAAGAATCAATATTGTGAAAGTGACTCTACTACCCAAAGCAATCTACAGATTCAATGCAATCCCTATCAAATTACCAATGGCATTTTTTATGGAACTAGAACAAGAGATCTTAAAATTTGTATGGAGACAAAAAAGACCCCGAATAGCCAAAGCAGTCTTGAGAGAAAAAAATCGAGCTGGAGGAATCAGACTCCCTGACTTCAGACTATACTACAAAGCTACAGTAATCAAGACAATATGGTACTGGCACAAAAACAGAAACACAGGTCAATGGAACAAGATAGAAAGCCCAGATATAAACCCACACACCTATGATCAACTCATCTATGAAAAGGAGGCAAGGATATACAATGGAGAAGAGACAGTCTCTTCAATAAGTGGTGCTGGGAAAACTGGACAGCTACATGTAAAAGAATGAAATTAGGGGCTTCCCTGGTGGCACAGTGGTTGAGAGTCCACCTGCTAATGCAGGGGACACAGGTTTGTGCCCTGGTCCAGGAAGATCCCACATGCCATGGAGCGGCTAGGCCTGTGAGCCATGGCTGCTAAGCCTGTGTGTCCGGAGCCTGTGCTCCACAATGGAAGAGGCCACAACAGTGAGAGGCCCGTGTACCACACACACACACACACACACAAATAATTAAATTAGAACACTCCCTAACACCAAACACAACAATAAACTCAAAATGGATTTGAGACCTAAATGTAAGACTAGACACTATAAAATTCTTAGAGGAAAACATAGGAAGAACACTCTTTGACATAAATCACAGCCAGATCTTTTTTGATCCATCTCCTTGAGTATTGGAAATAAAAACAAAAATAAACAAATGGGACCTAATGAAACTTAAAACCTTTTGCACAGCAAAGGAAACCATAAACAAAACGAAAATACAACCCTCAGAATGGGAGAAAAGATTTGCAAATGAATCAACAGACAAAGAATTAATCTCCAAAATATATAAACAGCTCATGCAGCTCAATATTAAAGACACAAACAACCCAATCCAAAAATGGGTAGAAGACCTAAATAGACATTTCTCCAAAGAAGAGATATAGATGGCCAAGAAGCACATGAAAAGCTGCTCAATATCACTAATTATTAGAGAAATGCAAATCAAAACTACAGTGAGGTATCACCTCACACCAGTTAGAATGGGCATCATCAGAAAATCTACAAACAACAAATGCTGGAGAGGGTGTGGAGAAAAGGGAACTCTCCTGCACTGTTGGTGGGAATGTAAATTGATACAGCCACTATGGAGAACACTATGGAGGTTCCTTACAAAACTACAAATAGAATTACCATATGATCCAGCAATCCCACTACTGGGCACATACCCAGAGAAAACCATAGTTCAAAAAGACACATGTGGGCTTCCCTGGTGGCACAGTGGTTGAGAGTCTGCCTCCCATGCAGGGGACACAGGTTCGTGCCCTGGTCCGGGAAGATCCCACATGCTGCGGAGCGGCTAGGCCTGTGAGTCATGGCTGCTGAGCCTGCATGTCTGGAGCCTGTGCTCTGCAACAGGAGAGGCCGCAACAGTGAGAGGCCCGCGTACTGCAAAAAGAAAAACCAAAACACACGCACCCCAATGTTCATTGCAGCACTATTTACAATAGCCAGGTCATGGAAGCAACCTAAATGCCCATCGACAGATGAATGGATAAAGAAGATGTGGTACATATATACAATGGAATATTACTCAGCCAGAGAAAAGAACGAAATTGGGTCATTTGTAGAGATGTGGATGGATCTAGAGACTATCATACAGAGTGAAGTACGTCAGAAAGAGATAAACAAATGTTGTATATTAACTCATATATGTGGAACCTAGAAAAATGGCACAGATGACCCGGTTTGCAGGGCAGAAATTGAGACACAGATATAGAGAACAAACGTATGGACACCAAAGGGGGAAAGCCGCGGGGGCGTGGGGATGGTGGTGTGATGAATTGGGCGATTGGAATTGACATGTATACACTGATGTGTATAAAACTGATGACCAATAAGAACATGCTGTATAAAAAAATAAATTAAATTAAATTAAAAAAAATACTAAACTTTCTTTGGGTTATTTGTATGGAAATATGTTAATATA
>NW_021700414.1:0-1121 GCF_005190385.1 Monodon monoceros
TTCTTAGGAAATAGTAAGATGGGCTGTTTTGCCCAAGAATCATAGTAGTTCAGTATTACTGGCATGGTGCACATTTGATCATGCTCTTGAGTTTCCTCCAGTTAAATATTATGAAAATGTAGATGTCCAACATGACTAATGATATCACTAGTTTATTCCTTTTGTATGTCCTGAATTTACATTTTACAATTTGATTGTATTAATTAGTAAAAATATATACATATATATATTTTAAAAATTCTCTCTCTCTCTATAGATATATATAGATAGAGTTTTAATACTTTCAAAGCAAACAAAAACCCTGCCGCCCTCCACATAAAAGAGTTTGTTTCCTTATTGAACAATTTGTTTTCTGCTTTGTTTACTAAGTTCTTAAAATATCACAATAATATAAGGCAGGTCATAGAGGAATTAATTTCTAATATAGCAAAATTAACTTTAGTGTTAAATAAAACCCACCAATATTCATTCATTTATTGAAAAAATACTCAGCACCTCTTAGGTACTAAGCACTGTGTTTTACATTGCAGATACAATTTTGAACCAGACAGAAATGACCCCTAATCCCCTAGAGTACAAACCATATTGACTGAATAGAGCGTGTGATTTTCTTTTCCCAACACTGATAAGTAAAAAAGTTTTGAAACAGTGACATTTATTAATAGTCTTTTATACCTGATGATTATCTAATTTATACTTATACCTCAGAAAACCAAATATTAATAATTTAACCTGTTATTATGATTTAATAGAAGAGATTGCAAAATTTGGAATGAAAACATTCCTTAGTTTACAACCTAGCTTTTCTGTGTCATAGTTTTATTATTTTGGGCAAATTACTTAAACTATTCAAACCTGTTTGCTTATGTGTAAGCCCTCATTATTAATATTTACTTTGAAGCTTGACTTAAAGTCAGAGATCATAAGAAGTACATGGTGGGCATATAATATTTATTACCTTTATTTTTATATTAAAATTAATAGTATTAGGTTTAATCAGGTGAAATTATGTCAGAACACATATGTCAGAATTACTTTCAAAGCAATCTTGGGTTCCAGATCAAGCTACTTGTATTTTGATGGTCAGGCTTTTAACCATTGTGCATTTTACTTAGCAAATA
>NW_021700415.1:0-1763 GCF_005190385.1 Monodon monoceros
TTTTTCCCGAAGGAAACAAGGTGCTGGCAATTCCTTTTTTGGAGCTATTCCCACTACACTCCAGCTTTAGCTCCCAGCCAAATGAATGGTGACCTCTAACCTCAAGTTAAGGTCCCGGGTTTCACATCAGCACAGTTGGGTGTGCAGTGGATTCCATGAAGCCTTAACAGAAATGGAGTGCCTTAACTCAGCGATGCCTTCGGGACACATAGAACAGTTGCTCGTGCACCAGTTTCCGAGGATGAACACTCTGGGCCCAAAGACCGGCCCGTGGCATCTGAACAACTTCTGGGGAAATAGACTCCTGGGAACCACTCTTCACATTCACACAGAAGGGCAATGTACTCCATTCCGCGTTGCTTTGCTAGAGTGTCACAGCCAGCAAAAAGCCTCAGGAAAGCAGAGCTAGGGAGACTCTCGTTCCAAGGGGATGGGCCCACTGCCTGAAGCAGAGCTGCGCTGCAAAAACACACTGTGCTGACCATTAGGTCCAGGAATTCCCTGGGGACAGCACTCTCACAGAAGTGAAAGCTAGGCTTTGGGTCCAGTCTGAAGAACAGTACATTTTTCACACTTAACACTGCTAGGCATGTGGAAGAGCCATGGTCCCCGAGGCGTACCTAGAGCACTGAGACACTTATCCAGTTCATCCCATGGGAAGGTCACCCTGCCAAAAGTGTCTCCATGGAAGGGCCCATTGGTTCCCCTGTGTTTCTTTGAAGTAGTCATAAACTACTATGGTTACCTATCTGTGGGCTCAAGTTTAAAATTGGGGACACTAGAAAAAGCTTATTTTCCCCTTGGGAAGGTGAGACAGTAGTGGCTCAAGAGCTTCATGAAAAACACTCATGGTGCCCATCTTCTCTTTGCTGCCAGTAGGCCTCGGGAAAGAAAAGTGAGTTTAGTCAAACGAAGCAGGTTGGTCTCAGTCCCTTGCTGGGAGCTCCTCCAGCAGCACTCTGGAGCTTGCGGGCAAAAGAAAGGTGACCTCTGGTCGCAAGTAAAGGTCCAGTTTTTTCCCAAAAGTAAGCTTCGGTGTGCCACAGGCCCCAAGAAGCATGCATTAATGGAGTTCTTCAACTCCGGTACATCTTTCACGACTCAGTGGGCATTCACGTACATCCTAACATCTGTCAAAGGGCACTGTGTACGTTTCATCTCTTCTATGGCTTTTGAGCACCAGCAAGTGAAAGAGATCGTTTGGTTTAACTTTTTGAATGTGCAGCGGGTGGGGCAATGAGCTGATCTGGTCACTCAACACCTCGCTTTTGTACAGCATTCAAACGTGCTCAGGAATGCAGTTCTAACCAGCCTTACATTCCATGCTGGTCTGCCCCAGTGAGGAATTCTGAGCTCCACTTAGGAAAACAACTGTGCCTCCCAAATGCAACCTGGGGGTTCCCCATGGACATCTCTCTACCACAGTTGGAAGCTAGATTTTTAGGTCCAGGCTGAAAAACAGGTACAGCTTTCCCAGTTACAATGCTGGACAAATGGGACCATCTAGAGTCACCAAGGGCTAACCTGGGTAAGGCGTGCGTGATGCAGTTCAGCGCGTGCAGCACTCCCCAGGTGAAAAAATTTCTTCCTTGTAGAGCACAGTGTCCCATGTATGAGATAGCTAGGCAAAACTGTGGATAAACATGCTGTATGACCAAGTTTGAAAGTAGGACACTGATGGGAAAGTATGCATTCTCCCCTTATGGTAGTATCTTGGTTTTGGCTTCAAAGCTGCCTGAACAGCACTGATGCGGCCCAAGTTC
>NW_021700416.1:0-3990 GCF_005190385.1 Monodon monoceros
TAGCTTTGTAGTATAGTCTGAAGTCAGCCAGCCTGATTCCTCCAGCTCCGTTTTTTCCCTCAAGATTGCTTTGGCTATTCGGGGTCTTTTGTGTCTCCATACAAATTTTAAGATTTATTGTTCTAGTTCTTTGAAAACTGCCATTGGTAATTTGATAGGGCTTGCACTGAATCTGTAGATTGCTTTGGGTAGTATAGTCATTTTCACAATATTGATTCTTCCAATCCAAGAACATGGTATATCTCTCCATCTGTTTGTGTCATCGTTGATTTCTTTCATCAGTGTCTTATAGTTTTCTGAGCACAGGTCTTTTACCTTCTTCGGTAGGTTTATTCCTAGGTATTTTATTCTTTTTGTTGCAATAGTGAATGGAATTGCTCCTTAATATCTCTTTTTGTTCTTTCATTGTTAGTGTGCAGGAATACAAGAGATTTCTGTGCATTAATTTTGTATCCTGCTACTTTACCAAATTCATTGATTAGCTCTATTAGTTTTCTGGTGGCATCTTTAGGATTATCTATGTATAGTATCATGTCACCTGCTAACAGTGACACTTTTACTTCTTGCCAAATTTGTATTCCTTTTATTTGTTTTTCTTCTCTGATGGCTCTGGCTAGGACTTCCAAAACTATGTTGAATAATAGTGGCAAGAGTGGTCATCCTTGTCTTGTTCCTGATCTTAGAGGAAATGTTTTCAGTTTTTCACCATTGAGAATGATGTTTGCTGTGGGTTTGTTATATATGGCCTTTATTATGTTGAGGTATGTTCCCTCTATGCCCACTTTCCAGAGAGTTTTTCATCATAAATTGGTGTTGAATTTTGTCAAAAGCTTTTTCTGCATCTATTGAGATGATCATATGGTTTTTGTTCTTCAACTTGTTAACACGGTATATCACATTGGTTGATTTGCATATTCTGAATAATCCTTGTATCCCTTGGATAAATCCCACTCCCACTTGATCATGGTGTATGATCCTTTTAATGTGTTGTTTGATTCTGTTTGCTAGTATATTGTTGAGGATTTTTGCATCTATGTTCATCAGTGATATTGGTCTGTAATTTTCTTTTTCTGTAGTATGTTTGTCTGGTTTTGGTATCAGGGTGATGGTGGCCTCGTAGAATGAGTTTGGGAGTGCTTCTTCCTCTGCAATTTTTTGGAAGAGTTTGAGAAATATAGGTGTTAGCTTTTCTCTAAATGTTTGGTAGAATTCACCTGTGAAGCCATCTGGTCGTGGACTTTGGTTTGTTGGAAGATTTTTAGTCGCAGTTTCAATTTCAGCACTTGTGATTGGTCTGTTCATATTTTCTATTTCTTCCTGGTTCAGTCTTGGAAGGTTATACCTTTCTAAGAATTTGTCCATTTCTTCCAGGTTGTCCTTGGCATAAAATTGCTTGTAGTAGTCTCTTATGATGTTTTATATTTCTGCAGTGTCCATTGTAACTTCTCCTTTTTCATTTCTAATTTCATTGATTTGGGTCCTCTCCCTCTTTTTCTTGATGTGTCTGGCTAAAGGTTTATCAATTTTGTTTGTCCTCTCAAAGAACCAGCTTTTTGTTTTATTATCTTTGCTATTGTTTTCTCTGTTTCTATTGCATTTATTTCTGCAGTTCCTTTTGATATAAGTTTAGGTTTTTTATTTGAGATTTTTCTTGTTCCTTGAGGTAGGATTGTATTGCTACAAACTTCCCTCTTAGAACTGTTCTTGCTGCATCCTCTAGGTTTTAGATCATCATGTTTTTGTTGTGATTTGTCTCTAGGTATTTTTTGATTTCCTCTTTGATTTTTTCAGTTATTTCTTGGTTATTTAGTAACATATTGTTTAGTCTCCAAGTGTTTGTGTTTTTTAACTTTTTTCCCCCTGTTATTTATTTCTAATCTCATAGTGTTTTGATCAGAAAAGATGCTTGATATGATTGCAATTTTCTTAAATTTACTGAGGCTTGATTTGTGACCCAAGATGTAATCTATCCTGGAGAATGTTCCATGTACACTTGAGAAGAAAGATTAATCTGCTGTTTTGGGATGGAATGTCCTATAAATATCAATTAAATCTTTCTGATGTATTGTGTCATTTAAAGCTTGTGTTTCTTTATTAATTTTCTGTCTGGATGATCTGTCCATTCCTGTAAGTGAAGTGTTAAAGTCACCCACTATTATTGTGTTACTGTCGATTTCCTCTTTTATGGCTGTTAGCATTTGCCTTATGTATTGACCTGCTTCTATGTTAGGTGCATATATATTTATAATTGTAATATCTTCTTCTTGGATTGATCCCTTGATCATTACATAGTGTCCTTCCTTATCTCTTGTAACATTCTTTATTTTAAAGTCTATTTTGTCTGATATGAGTATTGCTACTCCAGGTTTCTTTTGATTTCCATTTGCAAGAAGTATCTTTCTCCATCCCCTCACTTTCAGTCTGTATGTGTCCTTAGGTCTTAAATGGGTCTCTTGTAGACAGCATATATATGGGTCTTCTTTTTGTATCCATTCAGTGAGCCTGTGTCTTTTGGTTGGAGCATTTAATCCATTCACATTTAAGGTAATTATTGATATGTATGTTCCTATTACCATTTTCTTAATTGTTTTTGGTTTGCTTTTGTAGGTCCTTTTTTTCTGTGTGTTTCCCACTTAGAGAAGTTCCTTTAGCATTTGTTGTAGGGCTGGTTTGGTGGTGCTGAATTCTCTTAGCTTTTGCTTGTGTGTAAAGCTTTTGATTTCTCCATCATCGAATCTGAATGAGATGCTTGCTGGTAGAGTGATCTTGGTTGTAGGTTCTGCCCTTTCATCACTTTAAATATATCATGCCATTCCCTTCTGGATTCTAGAGTCTCTGCTGAGAAATCAGCTGTTAACCTTATGGGAGTTCCCTTGTATGTTATTTGTTGTTTTTCTCTCGTTACTTTTAATAACTTTCCTTTGTCTTTAATTTTTGTCAGTTTGATTACTATGTGTCTCAGCATGTTTCTCCTTGGGTTTATCCTGCCTGGGACTCTCTTCACTTCCTGTATTTGGGTAGTTATTTCCTTTCCCATGTTAGGGTATTTTTCGACTATAATCTCTTCAAATATTTTCTCGGGTCCTTTCTCTCTGTTCTCCTTCTGGGACCCCTATAATGAGAATGTCAGTATGTTTAATGTCCCAGTGGTCTCTTAGGCTGTCTTAATTTCTTTTCATTCTTTTTTCTTTATTCTGTTCCATTGCCGTGAATTCCACCATTCTGTGTTCCAGGTCACTTATCCGTGCCTCTGACTCAGTTATTCTGCTATTGATTCCTTCTAGTGTATTTTTCATTTCAGTTATTGTATTGTCCATCTCTGTTTTTTTGTTCTTTAATTATTCTAGGTGTTTGTTCTTTAATTCTTCTAGGTCTTTCTTCAACATTTCTTGCATCTTCTTGATCTTTGCCTCCATTCTTTATGAGGTCCTGGATCATCTTCACTATCGTTATTCTGAAATCTTTTTCTGGAAGTTGCCTATCTCCACTTCCTTGAGTTGTTTTTCTCGGGTTTCATTTTGTTCCTTCATCTGGTACTTAGTCCTCTGCCTTTTCATTTTGTCTGTCTTTCTGTGAGTGTGGTTTTCGTTCCACAGACTGAAAGATTGTAGTTCTTCTTGCTTCTGCTGTCTGCCCTCTGGTGGATAAGGCTATCTAAGAGGCTTGTGGAAGCTTCCTGTTGTGAGAGACTGGTGGTGGGTATAGCTGGTTGTTCCTCTGATGGGCAGGGCTCAGTAAAACTTTAATCTGCTTGTCTGCTGTTGGATCGGGCTGAGTTCCCTCCCTGTTGGGTTTTTGGCTTCGGATGACCTAGCACTGGAGGCTACACGCTCTTTGGTTGGGCTAATGGTGGACTCTGGGAGGGCTCATGCCAAGGAATACTTCCCAGAACTTCTACTGTCAGTGTCCTTGTCCCCGTGGTGAGCCACAGCCAACCCCTGCGTCTGCAGGAAACCCTCCAACACTAGCAAGTAGGTCTGGTTCAGTCTC
>NW_021700417.1:0-17106 GCF_005190385.1 Monodon monoceros
CAACTTGTAAACTGTCAACAGACACCAGTTCAGGAAATTGCAACCAATTGATCGTGGGCAAACAGGATCTGAACTCGCTTCTCCTTCCCGTTGGAGCGCAGCGACCGCCCAGTTAGAGTTGCACCGGCGCCCTGCGCTCCAGCCCTGGCGGAGGGTTGGTCTTCCGCACGCAGTCGTGCGGCGCTTTTCCGTGGTCCTGCGCGGGGTCCAGCCCCCCACCTCTGCTCCTATAAGCAAAAAGGAGAGCGACTCCTCGTTGCGGTTCTGGGATTTTACCATCTCCGCCAAGTCGCTGGGCTTCTGCCTCCCAGATCCGCCTCGAGCCAGCTCGAGATCTCCTCTCACCCTCAGCGCCCGCAGCTGGGACTGTCCGCCCCGCCTTCGCCCTAGCCCTCGCCCTGGCCTTGGCCCTGGCCTCTCCTCGGAAGATGTGGTGAGCCCGGCCCTAGTCCGGGGTCTGTCCTCGCCGGGCCGTCTCTCATAGAACTGAGGAGCGGGAGAATAAGGGAGGGGGTGGTGGAAGGTAGGAGTGGTGCGAACACCCAGAGTATCAAACTTGGGGGTGGCCAGTGGGGGTCAGGGGAGAAGAGAAGCCGTTGCAGGCGGCTGTGGGGCCCCGGGAGGGGGCTCTGGGCAGGGTCCCGCTGCGCGCGTTCCAAGCCCTCCAGGGGGGGAGACCTGGACTCTGTTTCCAGCTCCATCGCACGGAGAATTTCCGTCTAGCCTTCTCCATTGAGGGACCCTTGTCCCCCACCCTCCGCCCCTGTTTCTTTTTCCTCGAGGGAGGGATTCGCCTCCCGCCTCCGGAGCCTCGGATCCCCACACGCTCCTCTGGCCGCGCAGTGCGGGGCGGGGCGGGGCCCTTGCGCTCTGCTGCGGAGGTGGGCTGCGGACCCCAGGGGCGCAAACCTCCTAGCGGCTCCGACTGCCAGGCGGACGCTGCGCTCTCCTGCTCTCCCGCGCGCGCGGCTGCCCAGCACCGTCGGATCGGACGGACTGGGCCTGCCTTTGGGAACCGCCCAGTGCCCTCTCCGGGTCGGCGGGCTAGATAATCATCAAACTGACAGGCGGCACACGTCTGGCTTCCACGTCTCAGCAGAAGCGCGAGGGCCGGGTCAGTAAGTGTAAGTCCTAACTGATTCACCTTCTGGTCATGAGAACACCCCAAAAGAAGCTTTCGGGTCCTTTGAAGAGGGATGGGGGAGGTCCTCATGAATGTAGGGGCTTTTGTTCCACATTTAGGCCGAAGATGGGCATTGTGGGTGAGACCATCCCTGTTTTCTACATTCACTGGAATACTCCTCACCCATTGAAGTCTTGACTATTTCCCTGACTCTTCTTAGAGAGAGGTAATTATCTTTCCAGAACAGCAGGTTGTTACTGTTCCTGCCTCTTTAAAAATCAAACACCTGTTTAGCGGGGAAGGTCATACTGCATTCTCCAAAGCTGTTCAAGAATGGACACATTCATGTAAGCGTTCGCTGGTTCTGCACCAGAAGGGCTCATTCCCTGGTAGGAGCATATGATGGACAAAAAGGAGGCAAAAGGAAAAGCTTTAAGGCTTTTGGAAATAGGGACACATCGTGTAAACTCAGTGACACGAAATACACAGTGCTGTTTTCAAAGGTCAGAGGCTCAAATAGACAGAAGAAGTACATTCCCAATCGCCTTGGTGAATATTTTCAACTTTCTGCTTATCAGGCAAATGGTCATGTCTTACATGCAACATTCTTGGATGTCCACACCCCCTCTCTCCAGGACTAATACATATAGGGCATATGGCATATTTTCTGGGATTCTTCCCTGAGAAAAATTCCTGGAAAGTTTTGTGATTGTAAAGGTATTAAGTTTTTACTAAGGCCAACCTGTGACAGTAAGAATACTGTTGCAAAAAAACCCCACAAATTTAAATATGGAGTCAAAGCATAAACTTGTTTCCCACTTAGATAATTTGAAGTTCTTTGACTCTCTGGGGGAAAAAAGTCCTGAAGCCATTTTCCTATCTACGAAGAAATAGTTCTATAACTGAATCTCTAATGATTCACTCGTTCAAGAAAACTACCACTCACAGTTCTCCTTGAATGTCTTGAACAGTGTGATGCCTCATTTTTACCTTATTTCATGGAAACGTTTTTCCCCTTTTCTATTCATCTTTGAATTGTTGTGCTTTTCAGTTTTTACTCTGGCGACTCCCTCTGTGTACTCTCTTATCCTCTTCCACTTTTCCAGAAGTGCAGTCATAAAATTATACATTCTCTGGGTAACACTCTGACCTGGTTGAAGGCCAGTCGTGTGCTTGAGAACAGCTATTAGAATCCACATGCTAATACCCTGTAGATCAATAATCATTCCTGTAGAGAAGCTTTAAAGAAGTGAATAAAGAAAATGAGACTGAAAAGAAAAAGCAAAATAAGTTAATAAATCAAATATGCCCCTAATAACCTTCAATCTTGGGCTTACTCCCAATTTAGTTTGCTGCAAACCTCAAACTCAGACCTTCTGGAGTCTCATTAGTTCTGTTAAAGACTTGTCAGGATTGACTAATTGTGCTCTGTAGAGTCTCATTCTTAGTCTAAGGGAAATGAAAGGGCCCATCAAATAAAACACTCCAAGATTTGAATGGTTAGTTTCCACTTTCTCTAATCACTAAAGAATGGAGGCAAGTGCAAAAGGCGGCCTGGACTCTTTAGAACATTCTATTTGAAATGTATGCAGAGAGAATGAGAATATATCAGTAAAGAAAATGCATGAGTATGTGAAAATCTCTGTCATCTTTGTGATAAGCAACTATTAGTGTGTGTGTGTGTGTGTGTGTGTGTGTGTGTGTTAAGCCCTTGGAGAGAGAAAGTTTCCTCGTGGTATGTACTGACTAACAATTTTTAATATTCTAATCAGAGATTATATCTTGGAACAACTTTGTTGTAGAGGTGGTTACCTGATTAAGAACAAGAAAATAAGCACAGAGATGTCATATCAGAGCAAGAATCCTATATAAGCAATTATCTTCAGTAAAGGAAAGGATCAAAATTGTTACTTTGTACTTTGCTGACCTCAATTATTCAGTAAAATTGTGCTTTCCATATTTGCTAAGATTTAAACAATGGATGGAAACAATCCAGACTGTGCCCTAAAAGACACAGCTGTGGTGAGGAGGCTGAAGGAAAACAACTGTGATGTGTCATGAGCTCCTTGCAGGATTAGAAGTGAGCACAGGTTGTCGAGATAAGTGAATAAGGAGGGCAGGGAGGCATGAGAAAGGCTGATGTGTTGCTGGAATTGGAAGTAGTTTGGTATGACAGAAGCATCAGGTATATCCTAAGATGTCAGGAGAGATGAAGGTAGGGTTGAGTTCAAGGAAAGCTTTGAATGTCATACAGTGGAGTTGGGGTTTTCTTGTGTATGTCAGTGTTATCAGCCTGTACATGCAGCAACTGTAGTGGGAAAGCAAATTAATGAAAGCATATATGCAGGGGAAGCTCAGCAGATCATGCAAAACAGAACGTATTCAAGAATGCAAAAGAGAAGGAATTTAACGCAGAAAATTGGTTACACAAGTGATGGAAGCCAAGCAGAGGATGTTGAGGCCACACAGGGATTAGCAAGAGCAAAGAATCATTACTACCTCCAGATAGAGGGACACAGGGAAAAAGCAGTATGACTGAATCCAGGGACCTTGTGCCTCCACTGGAAACAAAATCACTGCAGACCATTCCCGTGGGAGCCAGCCATAGAGGGATGGCTGAGGCACTGGTAAGAGGAGAGAGGGAGGGAGAAGATTACAGTGGCTTCTGGATTCTCCCTTCCTCCTGCCTCCTAGTTACCTGCCAGTGCCTCCTGTTGGCCAAGCGCAGCCAGCATCCCAATGTCCTGGGCGCCTGGAAATACGGTCAACAAGAGTCAGCTCTCCAGCAGCGGGGAAGAATGGAGCAGAGCAAACAGGCTCAGCCAGACATTGTCTGTGGCATGAATAAATATGACTCACCTACCAATGTAGGTAGATGTGATTATGATTAATAAAAAACAAATTCATTTCAAAGAGGTTCTGAATTAATGGTGGCAGCCTTTTTTCATTATGAGCATATTCAAAAAGTACTACGATTATGATGTTGGGCTCCGGATGTTTTTATAGACTTGAGAAGGGAACTTTATATTAGAAACTGATTAGTATTATTTGAAGCAATTTGGAGATGTTGGGGAAATGAAATGATCACATCTGAATTTCAGAAAAAACACTTCAATGTCAGAGTATGCTCTATTCAGTAAATGTAAGAGCTTTAGAGTAGGGGCACTATCCTGTTGTTTTTTCCCCCAGCACAAATCCTAATTCCTGACAGTGGGTTTTAAATACTTGCTGAATGCACGTTTGAATAAGCATAAGCATCATGAGAGTGGAGCCACCTCTGGCATTTAGTAGATGCTTAATTATATTAGTTAAGTGAATGAATCAATGAGGAAAGAAATGAAGGAAGGAAGGATAGGGAAAAGGGAGATAAGTTAGACAACTATTAGAGTTATTACAGTAAGAAATCAAGAAGGACAAAATTAACGTGGTAGAAATAAGAGGACCATTGGGAGAGATATTTAAGAATAGTCTGAGGGTTCTCTTAAACATGTGGGCTAAAGGAGATGAAAAAGCCTGCGTAGTTACCTGCTTCTTAACTTTACGTGGCTTAATTAATGAGGATAGTATTGACCTAAGTAGGGCACACAGAAGGATTCTGAGGGTTGAGGTGGGTGACTAGAAAAGAAAGGTGTTAAAACTTTTGTATTCAAGGATTAGAGAGAGATGAAATTCAGATTGGACATATTTTCATACAGTTCCTATGTAGGATTCTGCTGTATGTCAGGTAGGAAGTTTATTTCAGATCATAAAAAAATCTGCTGTTTTACACAGCCTACCTATTTTTAACGCTAATCCCTACATTAGAAAAACTGGCTATGAAACAGAATCTGCTCAGTTTATCTTAAATATTTTATACTCCTAAAGTCCAAGCACCAGGCAAAGGATTTTAATATTTGTCTCTTTTCTGTGCAATTAGTTGCTATATTTATAAATGTAAAGCAGTCAAGATATTGAAGCAAACTTTATCTACCTTAAAATTAATTTGATGAATTTATAGCAGTTATAAAATTAATTGATAATGTTTGTAATATCCATCTCACTTAAAATGGATTGAATCAATTTGGTCGCATTCACAAAGGAATTGTGTCTATACTATAGACATTACATTTTGCCTTCATAATATACATTTCAGGGATCTGATTTAATTCATCCATATTTGTGAATAGACCTATTAAGGGTCCACTTTATTGAAATGTTCTACTATGTGTAAATTTAGGGATCAGAGTACAGGTACTTTGAGCCCCAACCAAAATGAAACCAATCCATTTGTGATATTCCTTGCACCCTTGAGTTTTCCTCGTTCCATATTTGTTCATTTTTTAAATTGTAGATTCTTGTGCTAGTTGATGAAAATGGGCCCATTAGGTGCAGAGGCTGATGAGAACCAGACAGTGGAAGAAATGAAAGTGGAGCAGTTCGGTCCAGGGCACACCACTCCTAGAGGGGAGCTGGCCCCTAACTCTGAGCCGGAGCTTATAGACAGCACGAAGCTGATTGAGGTACAGATCATCCTTATATTGGCCTATTGCTCCATCATCTTGCTTGGGGTGATTGGCAATTCCTTGGTGATCCATGTGGTGATCAAATTCAAGAGCATGCGTACAGTAACCAACTTTTTTATTGCCAATCTGGCTGTGGCGGATCTTCTGGTGAACACCCTGTGCTTACCATTTACACTTACCTACACCTTAATGGGGGAGTGGAAAATGGGTCCCGTCCTATGCCACTTGGTGCCTTATGCCCAGGGCCTGGCGGTACAAGTGTCCACCATCACCTTGACAGTAATTGCCCTGGACCGGCATCGTTGCATTGTCTACCACCTGGAGAGCAAGATTTCCAAGCGAATCAGCTTCTTGATTATTGGCTTGGCTTGGGGCATCAGTGCCCTGCTAGCAAGCCCCCTGGCCATCTTCCGGGAGTATTCATTGATTGAGATTATTCCGGACTTTGAGATTGTGGCCTGTACTGAGAAGTGGCCTGGTGAGGAGAAGAGCATCTATGGCACTGTCTACAGTCTTTCTTCCTTATTAATACTGTATGTTTTGCCTCTGGGCATCATCTCTGTTTCCTATATTCGTATCTGGAGTAAACTTAAGAACCATGTCACCCCCGGAGCTGCTAATGACCACTACCATCAGCGGAGGCAAAAAACCACCAAAATGCTCGTGTGTGTGGTGGTGGTATTTGCAGTCAGCTGGTTGCCGCTCCATGCCTTCCAACTTGCTGTCGACATTGACAACCAAGTCTTGGACCTGAAGGAGTACAAACTTATCTTCACTGTGTTCCACATCATTGCCATGTGCTCCACCTTTGCCAACCCCCTTCTCTATGGCTGGATGAACAGCAACTACAGAAAGGCTTTCCTCTCAGCCTTCCGCTGTGAGCAGAGGTTAGACGCCATTCACTCCGAGGTATCTGTGACATTCAAGGCTAAAAAGAACCTGGAAGCCACAGAGAACAATGGTCCTAATGATTCTTTCGCAGAGGCTACCAACGTCTAAGGCAACTGCCATGTGAAAATATATGGATGAATTCTGACCAGAGCTGTAAACCTGGTTGAGTGGGGAGTGCGGGTGCATCCTCATTTCCCATTTTAAGGAAGCATCTGAATGGAAGCATCTGCAGTGTAATTCATGGAAAACTGGTTGTCAGAGTCTAGTAAACACACTCAAATTCAAAGACAAGGCAACAAAAGTTTCCTTACAGTTGCTTAGATTGTAGGTTGAATTATGAATAAAAGCAGAGAGAAATGGTTTTGACTGTTTCCCAGAGTGAAGGAAACATGAACAAGGAGTTGGTGTTATCAGCATTGCTAAGAGGTGGTGGGTAAAAAAGTTGACTTTAAAATCACATTAGGGCATAGAACGGGGATGACGTATAATTCACTGCTCCCCCCCTCATCTGATGAAAAGGCTGTCAACACCAATTTCCCTAGAAAGCCACAGACTCTTCTCTATTGTATTTTGCCTTTTTGTTATTCTTCCTATGGACTAAAACCATCAGAGAACACTGCAGGTAAATGTTACCAACTATTTGAATGACTTCAAGGAAATAAACCGAAATTTTCTATGTAATTAGTGTTTTGGCAAATGATGGGGGGAATCATTACCACCCAGTTAGCCAATTGTTTTTTAAAACCAAATGCACATTTAATGAAAAGTTTCTTCAACTTAGAATCAAAGGCTGAAATTCTCAGAGAAATGTAAACCATCATTTAACTTCTCATTTCAACTTGTCCCTGCTTTGTATAGTTACTATTTGAATAACAAGTAAGCATGCCACACAATATTTTTAATCATTGCTAATTGTAACTTTTTGAACACATATTACTCCTATGCTGGAGCTGAGTTTGTCTTCACTAAAAATTAAATCAGATTAGGAAATAGTTTTGTGGCATTTTGTAACATTTTGCGGTTATTTGTAAGCAGTTTTTGCACAGGTACATACTCTAATGTGTTTACTGCAGTGTTATTATTATTTACTTTTGAAATTCATCTTCCATGGACCCATTCATGATTCATAAAACAATGTAATTTCATCAAAATGGAACCCATCTGGTAAGAACTATTGAATACATTCATTCCACTTTAAAAATGTTCAGTTTGGACCAGTTTCAACATAAGTTATCCTCCTTTCAAAATAATTAGCTATATTTTTGGATAACTTCTGAATATATACATAATAAAATTTTACCTATACATAGTGGAACATAGATGCTGTAATACTTTTCTTTTAATGATTTTGTGAATACAATTTTTATTTCAGTATTATCCAACCAAAGATGCTTAAAACCCTATTACATTCATGAAAAATAATTGAGATATTAAAATAGCTGTACTTCTTTGAATGTTGTTAATGAGGTTTCATTGTAATCACATTTTTTATAAGTATGACTGAATTTGTGAATAGATTGCTTAAATTTTAAGTAAATTCAGCATGACTGTTGCATTTAGTTATAAACATTAACTTTGTGAACAGGAGCAACTTATTTTATGGATACATTTAAAATTCATATTATGACTCTTACTGAATTATTTTCATGCTAGAAATAAAAGACTGGTCTTGAAGTAGACTGCACTTTTGGAATACTGAAAAAGAATGAAAACAATGGAAGTTAGATTAAGTGTAAGACTGAATAGGAAGTTGACAAATAATGTATATCTGTAACATATAATTGAATAATTCATTTTTCTCTTGGACCTGGCATAACTGTCCCAGAAGAAGCTTTTTGTCTTTTAAATAGCAGTTACTTTGCTTAAGATGCTAATAGATAATTGTGCTCAAAGATTTTTTTTTTCCTCTTGGAGAATTCTTACACTGTAGGGAATGTGCATGCTACTGTATCACCAGTTGTCATAGTAAATTATTAGAATTCAATTAATATTTGTGATCTAATTAATTATGTTAACTCGTTAATAAAATGTCTTTCATGTAGTGATTTTATCTGTTGAAATAAAAAGAATTTAGGAAATTAGAGAAATGTGTGTTAATTTATGTCAGAGTTCCTGTCCAAGATGAGATAGCCTTTGACACAACTAAAGAAAGGGAAATCATGGTGGCTCCTGCACAGTTAGTCTAGTGCTCTCTCCAGTCTGTACATGAACTTGAGTCAATGAACTCATTCCTGTGGTTGCAGATATAAACCATATTCTGACAATGCCTCAATATACCTCTATTTTCAGACCTGACCTTTCTTCTGGACGTCAAACCTCTATCAGCCCACTTGACGTGCCCACATAGTTTCTCACCAGCAGATCAAACCCAGTGTGTCTAAGTCAGAACCTGCCATTTTGATCCACACCCCACCCCACCTCCACTTTGTTTTCCTGTATTGCCTGTCCCAGTCATGACACTGCTATCCACCCAGTTCCCAAAAGTGTAAGCACTTTGGAGTCACTCTTGTCTCTTCTGTCTCTTTATAACACATGTCCAATTAATTCTCACATTTTGTGCTAATTCCTAGATGTTTCTTGAATCAATTCACTTTTCTCCATCCCTGTGCTCCCCACCATAGTTCAGGCTGTGATTATCTCCCTAGACCCCTATATCTCTCAACTGGTTTAATGTAGCAACTTCCTAATTGTTCTTTCTATATCTCATCATTTTCCTATCCAATCCAACTTTGCCCACTAGCCAAGTGATTTTTCAAAAAACTCAAATTTTATCAAATCACTTTTCCCCTCATCATTCTTATGCCAAAATCTTTCTATGACTTGGAAGGATGTATAGTACCTCGTTGTACCTATATGTTTTACCCCTCGTAGATTCTCTCTTTTCCCAACCTTTGCTACATATGGAGCATATGAAGGCAGGGGACAAGGACTGTTTTAATCATTGTGTTATCACAGGTACTTGCCGTTCCTGGCACCAAGTAAGTGCTCAGTAAATATCCATCAAGGAAATTGAATTGATGAGTCAAGTAAATATTAAAGCAGATTTGAAGATACATCCATAAGGATGTAAATGATAAGCTACACGATAGGAAACCATCTTTATCATACAACTTGTAGAAAAGTAAGGTTTTAGCTATGCTGGAATCCAGTAAAGATGCATATTTGTTCAAGATTAGATTGGCTTTATTTTTTGAAGGCCATTAAGGATAGACATTGGCATAGTTGAAGGAGCTCTATAAATAGATTCCACTTATGGCTCACTCAGAATTATCTAGAACCTTGTGCAAGGGAAGCATGTAGCAGCCAATGAAGTCTATTAGTCATGATTCAGATAGCTAAGGAGAAGCGATCACAGGTATTTCCAGTAAAAAGTCATTTAATACAGGAAATTAAAATCTTGCAAAACCATTGGAGGAACTGGAAAAGTGAAAGTTAGGAAAAGCCTCCACTGACATTGAGGAAACAAGGAAGTGCAAAATTGCAGGAAACCACAACGAATACCTACAGCAGCAATGTGGACAATACACAGGAATAAGCATAAATTTATCTGTGAAAATGTTATTGCCTCCTGCTAAAGCCACTCTCCTGCTCATCCCTCCCATAGACTCAGTAATGTCTTTTGTTTCTCTTCTGCTTTCCAAAATTCATGTGAGTATCTCTCACTTGTGAAATATAACTCAAGCCTTGCTGGCAGGGATTTGGGGAAATGTAGTTCTTAGGTTTCTAGACCTTACAATACAGGCAAGAGCTTTGAATGGAGAATATGGTGCTTAATTGCTGTCCAACAATCTGGCAATCTTGAGAACTGCCCAAATGGTGCAATTTCTAGTTGCAACCACATTCTCTCCTTCTCTGTACCTCTGGGTTCTTCAGAGTTGCAGTGATGCAAGTTAACTATGCCTTTTTTCTCTTATCCAGGCCAATGTGTTAAAGATACTCTTTAAAACTGACCTATTAGTACAGGTGGACTAAGGAGTAAAGTACCAGTAAAGACCATTTTGGAAAGGAGGAAGAAAGATTTATACCAAGACTTTAAAAACAACAATCTAAAAACCACACAAGGATATACATTCTGAGTTAGCTTCCTAGGATGAGCAAAGGAAATGATGTTTCAGGGAGAAAATAATTTTAAAATTTTCAAGTTCATGAGATGAAATATTAAATTATAAGGCAACAAAAGATAAAGAGTTTACTTTTCCTTAAGAAAACAAAGTCTAAAGAAACACAAAAATAGTGGAGAATACAAACATCTTCATGATTATGTCTTATGACATTAAACAAAGGTAGGAATTTTATTTAACAAAGGGTTACTAAGGGTTGATTTGTGAAGATTTATAAAAGACACCTGTCTGTTAGATCACTGACCTTTTTCTGCCTTGGTACACTGGTCAGATGTCCATATACTTTACAAGTTTTCCTGGGTATGGAAGAGCTTATAGGAAAGACTGTGAGTTATGACATTCACATGTTATCTGTAACTCCAACTCTTTCTTTTTAATTTGTGAATGTGTAAGTGAATGGAAGTAAACAGAAATGACTAACCCTGAATCTACTCTCCTTTATAAAAAAATCATTACCAAGTTTAAACACTTTAACAAATTACTTGCAAAACACCACATATGCTACAGGTGTGAGTTGTCACATTAAAATTTAAACATGCTGCATTATCTTCAAAAGAAATAAAGAAAAAGCAATTGAAGATTTTAAATTTGTTTTTTGCCCTTCTCATAGGAAAGTAACACACACTGTAAAAAAAAAAAAAGTACAGATATGTATATATGCACAAATACACACATTTAATTACAAACAAAATCACGTTGATGTACACTATCATTCAATATTGTATATTGCCTGTGTATAAACCATCCAACTATGTAACAGCGGTTATTAACCTTTTTCCATATGACACACGATTCCCACCAGGGCCCTGTGAAAGTATTTACCAGTGGCCTGTGGGTAGGACAGGGTGAAGTCAGTGGGGGAATGCATTTTGGAATGTGAACAAAAATAATTTGGATATAAGCCGTTCTGCATAAAAGCTCCTTGGTGAGAGTTACCAACCAGTTGATAATCGAAGATGATACATATCATACTGGTGCTTATCATTTTGAACACCAACACATTTAAAAATGTCATCTATTAGGATAGAATAAGCTACAATCAGCCTCTAAGTACACATAGATCTATTGTGCAATTATTCCTGTTCTCTGATAGAAGAAAATCGGAGTCTTGTTTTGAGAATGCAATTGAAGGGAAGAGAAAAGTGGATTCAGTGGATGTATTTAGAGTCAGGACTGCTGAGTGCACTGTGTATATTAAGTTGGAGCCAAATACCATCACTCAAAATAGATCTACAATTATATCTGGATCCCATCAGACTTGACCATATTGAGGGATGTAACAACAGGGTCTAGGGGAACAGAGATAATGTAATTTTAGATTCACTGAAGTAATAATAAGAGAGGTTTGACACTGAAGGATTTCTTCTGCCTTTTTGTTCCAGGAAAAATAATTTACTGGAAGTAAAATCTTCCTACTTACTACTACAAGGACAACTCCATATAAACAGCTTTTGTCAAAGGCACAAAAAGCCACAAATGAACAGATACAGTACACTTAATAGCTTATGACCTCTAAAGCTCCACAGGAGATATACAAACCTGGTTTGTCTCCATTATAAGGATTTTACATTTACTTTCTGATGTTTAGCTTAAAAGTCTAAAATTAGATGTAGGCATTCCTTACCTAGGAGGACCTCATGAGAATTACTTATAACTGTCATTACATTCCAAGACAACATGAAACAGATGATTATAGTCATGAGTATTCATTAAAATACAGGTCCCAGCAGCTTTTTTTTCTTCTAGTGGATATAATTTAAAGTATACTAATGGAATTTTGGAACTTTTGATATTGTGATGTGGTGCTATGCAAAAACATAGTTGAGCATATACCTTGAGCTTAGAGTTTTGCTATTAGTGCTAATCACTTGTACTGATAGATTATTCAACATCTCTTACTGATTACACTTTGCCCACTAGCACATTTTTACAGGTATTACTGTACAACAGAGTTATGTTGTCCTTGCAGAAAACTCATAGTGTTCAACAATTAATAGCGTTCTTTACAATATCTTCTGTTATTCCCAAGCGTAAGTCCCTCTCATGAGTTTTCTCCTGTTGTCCTCCTCTCCAGTTCTGTTTTCTACTGACAGAGATTGGCTGGAAGGACAAGTGAGGTGAACAGGGTTCCAAGGAGCATGTAATATACTCCATAATGCTGGGAAGACCAGTGGGTGAATCTGCATCAGGCAACGCTTAAAGTTGGAGAGTCAGAGCAACAGCCAATTTCAAGGGAGCAGTCTTAAAGGGTCATGGAACTAAGCGTCAGCATCTGAACAGGGCCTGGACCAAACCAGGAAGCAGGAGCAAAGTAATAGCTGAACCACTGTGGAGAGCAATGCTAAGTGAAGGGCCCTGGACAAAGGTGGAAAATCTTAGATAAGTATCTCCTTATGTAAACTGCATATACTCATGACAGCAACACTCAATCTTTTTAGTTAAAATTAACTGCAAGCTCTCATAACTCTCTAGAAGAAAACATTTTAATTAATTATCAGGGTTTTTTTTAATAGCTGGGAGTTCATTCATTCAACACATAATTACATAAGTTTACTGAACCTTAAAATAGAAAATTCTTGTGATAATTACTTCCTGATTTTCACCCGATTCAGAATGAGGTGTATGAGAGGGAGTGCTTTCTTTGGAGAGAGCGAGACATGGAGAGAAAAGAGCAGACAATACATTCTAAAGAAAAGGGGCAGAAGACACTCAGTAGTTTTCTGTTTGCCTTCATTGTGTACATCAAATTGGTACCAATTCACTGGAATATTCACTGAATTTCTGCAGCACTGCTGAAATCCCAGCCAGCCATAGTACTCAGTCAAGCCCCTACCATTTCATATTTTAATTAAAGTAAAATTTACAGTTAAAGGCACAGATTTAGGTACATAATTTCACGCATTTTGACAAGTGTATACACATATATAACCACTTACCTCAATCAAGATATAGATGACTCTCATCACTTCATAAAGATCCTTCATGTTCATTTCCAATCACCTCCACCCTATTCCAATAGCAAGCCATAGATTAATTTTGTCTATTCTTCAATTTCATACAAATGGAAACATAGACTATGTATTGTTTATATCTGGCTTATTTTACATAATATAATGCTTTGGAGATTCATCCATTTGTTGTACATTCATTCATTTTTACTTTATTACTGGGTCATGTTCAATTTTGTGAGTACACTACAATTTATTTATCCATTCTCCTCTTGATAGACATTTGGGTTATTTCAGGGTTTTGGCTGTTATGACTAAATCTGCTATAAATTTTCTTTCCTAAGTCTTTTTGTGCACATATATTTTTATGTCCCTGAGGAAAATACAAGCAGTAGAATTACTAGGTCATGGAATATATATATAGTGAACTTTATATAAGAAACTGCCAAAACAATTTTCAAATGGGGGTTACACTCTCACTTGAAAAATATGAGAGATCCAGTTGTTCCATACTTTTGCAACATTTGGTGTTGTCAGATGTTTTAATATTTTCCTTGTAGTAGAAATTCCATAGTGCTTTGGATTTGCATTTATCTGATGATTAATGATGTTGATCACACCTATTCATCATTCATATATCTTCTTTGGAAAAGTCTATTCTTTATTCATGTCTACTGTACATTTTTTTAAATTGTATATTTTTGATTTTTATTGAATTGTGGATCCCTATAAATTCTGGATATATACTGAATATAAACTTGATATATTCTCCTAAATACATGTATCACAAATGATTTTTCCCAGGAAGTGATAAAAGTTTTTAATTTTGATCAAATTCAATTGATCATTTTTTCTTTTAACATTAGTATTTTTTGTGTCCTCTCTGAGAAATATTTGCTTACCCCAAGGCCAGAAAGATATCCTGTTTTCCCAGAAGCTTTATAGTTTTAGCTTTCACATCCATGATTCATCTCAATTAATTTTGGGTTTGGATTTATTTATTTTTCATATGTTTATCTAATTGTTCTGGCACCAATCACTAAAAAGACTTTAATGAGAAGCAAGAAGAACTACAATCCTGCAGCCTGTGGAACAAAAACCATACCCACAGAAAGATAGACAAGATGAAAAGGCAGAGGGCTATGTACCAGATGAAGGAACAAGATAAAATCCCAGACAAACAACTAAATGAAGTGGAGATAGGCAACCTTCCAAAAAAGAATTCAGAATAATGATAGTGAAAATGATCTAGGACCTCAGAAAAAGAATGGAGGCAAAGATCCAGAAGATGCAAGAAATGTTTAACAAAAACTTAGAAGAGTTAAAGAGCAAACAAACAAAGATGGACAATACAATAACTGAAATGAAAACTACACTAGAAGGAATCAATAACAGAATAACTGAGGTAGAAAAACGGATAAGTGACCTGGAAGACAGAATGGTGGAATTCACTGCTGCAGAACAGAATAAAGAAAAAAGAATGAAAATAAATGAAGACAGCCTAAGAGAGCTCTGGGACAACATTAACTGCACCAACATTCGCATTATAGGGGTCCCAGAACGAGAAGAGAAAGGACCTGAGAAAATTCTTGATGGGATTATACTCAAAAACTCCCCTAACGTGGGAAAGGAAATAGCCACCCAAGTTCAGGAAGCGCAGAGAGTCCCATACAGGATAAACCCAAGGAGAAACACGCTGAGACACATAGTAATCAAATTGGAAAAAATCAAAGACAAAGAAAAATTATTGAAAGCAGCAATGGAAAAACGACAAATAACATACAAGGGAACTCCCATAAGATAACAGCTGATTTCTCAGCAGAAACTCTACAAACCAGAAGGGAGTGGCATGATATACTTAAAGTGATGAAAGGGAAGAACTACAACCAAGATTACTCTACCTGGCAAGGATCTCACTCAGATTCGATGGAGAAATCAAAAGCTTTACAGACAAGCAAAAGCTAAGAGAATTCAGCACCACAAACCCAGCTGTACAACAAATGCTAAAGGAACTTCTCTAAGTGGGAAACACAAGAGAAGAAAAGAACCTACAAAAACAAACCCAAAACAATTAAGAAAATGGTAATAGGAACATACATGTTGATAATTACCTTAAATGTGAATGGATTAAGTGTTCCAACCAAACCACACAGGCTTGCTGAATGGATACAAAAACAAGACCCATCTATATGCTGTCTACAAGAGACCCACATCAGCCCTAGGGACACATACAGACTGAAAGTGAGGGAATGGAAAAAGATATTCCATGCAAATGTAAATCAAAAGAAAGCTGGAGTAGCAATACTCATATCAGATAAAATAGACTTTAAAATAAAGTATGTTACAAGAGACAAGGAAGGCCACTACATAATGATCAAGGGATCAATCTAAGAAGAACATATAACAATTATAAATATATATGCACCCAACATAGGAGTACCTCAATACATAAGGCAACTGCTAACAGTTATAAAAGAGGAAATCGACAGTAACACAATAATAGTGGGGGACTTTATCGCCTCACTTACACCAATGGACAGATCATCCAAAATGAAAATAAATAAGGAAACACAAGCTTTAAATGACACAATAGACTGAATAGATTGATATTTATAGGACATTCCATCCAAAAACAGCAGATTACACTTTCTTCTCAAGTGAGTACGGAACATTCTCCAGGATACCTCACATTTTGGGTCACAAATCAAGCCTCAGTAAATTTAAGAAAATTGAAATCATATCAAGCATCTTTTCTGGCCACAACACTATGAGATTAGAAATGAATTACAGGGAAAAAAATGTAAAAAACACAAACACATGGAGGCTAAACACTACGTTACTAAATAACCAAGATATCACTGAAGAAATTATAGGGGAAATGAAAAAATACCTAGAGAAAAATGACAATGAAAACACGACGATCCAAAACCTATGGGATGCAGCAAAAGCAGTTCTAAGAGGAAAGTTTATAGCTATACAAGCCTACCTCAAGAAACAAGAAAAAATCTCTCAAAAAAACTGCCTAACCTTACACCTAAAGAAACTGGAGAAAGAAGAGCAAAAAAAACCCTCAAAGTTAGCAGAAGGAAAAAAATCATAAAGATCAGATATAAATGAAATAGAAACAAAGAAAACAATAGCAAAGATCAATAAAACTAAAAGCTGGTTCTTTGAGAAGGTAAACAAAATTGATAAACCTTTCACCAGACTCATCAAGAAAAAGTGGGAGGGGACTCAAATCAATAAATTAGACATGAAAAAGGAGAAGTTACAACAGATACCACAGAAATACAAAGCATCCTAGGAGACTACTACAAGCATCTCTATGCCAATAAAATAGACAACCTGGAAGAAATGGACAAATTCTTATAAATGTATAACTTTCCAAGACTGAACCAGGAAGAAAGAGAAAATATGAACAGACCAATCAAAAGTAATGAAATTGAAAGTGTAATTAAAAATCTTCCAACAGGTCTTCCCTGGTGGCGCAGTGGTTGAGAGTCCGCCTGCCAATGCAGGGG
>NW_021700418.1:0-3476 GCF_005190385.1 Monodon monoceros
AGATCAAAGAAAACAAACGAGTCCTCTCGTATAAGAGTAAGAGGGTTGAGGAAGAGGGTAAAGCACAAGCCCAAAGTCGGGGAAATCTGGAAATGAGACTCAAGATGAGATCCCAAGTTACAAAGGCAAGAGCATCAGCAGTCTTGCTATGAAGAGGGCTGATATATCAGAATCTGATTCTTATGGGATACAGACCATGTGGTCCTTGGAAGGGGTAACCTGGACCAGAAAAGGGATCAGGATGACTGGATGTGTCCCTGGCACATGGCAGTGTGACAAGATCTGGCTTCGTAACCTGTCTCAACTGGGTTAGAGCTATGTCGGCACGCTTTGCCGGCTGTGTGTGTTTGGGCAAAGTCACGTCGGGGAGATGCAATGTTGTCATCTCCACGTGAAGATGATCCTGCCTGGGTTGTGGTTTTATGAAGATCAGGTAACATACGCGAGCCCCTCCTACAGCATCTGGCGCATAGTGGGATGCTTGCATTTTGTCCACGTCATTGGCATAGTCGGAGGGCTTCCTGTGACCAAGCTTAGCCTGTTTTCCGAACGTGCTTTAACCCATTTCCCTCCCGAGGGCAGAGTTTTCAGCTGCATCAGCCCAGATTTCAGGATTCCTCTGGAGACTCCTAATTACAAATGGTCTGTCCCTTTGTCCCACCAGTAAACTTGTGTGCCCCGGTTTCCTGATTGTTTGCTCAGAAAACAACTTGTTCATATTCAAGGAGCCCAGAGGACTTTGTACAGCAGAGGCCTTCAGAGCCTCCAGGATGCTGCTAGTATAGACAGTGCAACACCACTGGGGACTGCTGGCAGGCACTGATGCAGAGGGGAGAATTTGTGTAGTAATGGGAAAGAGAGAGAGGAGTCTTGGTTGAACTGAGAGCTGGGAGTGAAGACGATGTAGCTGAGAGATATGGCAGAGCATATCTGATCCCCAGTGTGGCCAGAGGTAGAGCCAGGGAAAGACAGAGGTCTTTGCTAGAAACTTTGTGAGTCTAGACACAGCAAAAACTAATTAGAGTCTCAGTTAACCAAGATTGGTGCTGGATTGGGACGGTGGTCATTCTTTTGCTTTGGGCCAGTTCCAGCACCTCCCTGGCACACACTCCCTGGCTACTGGCACATCTGCACAAACGTTGGACTTCTTTCCACGAGGACTTGATACTAAGACAGCAATAAGGCTCCTTCAGACAGCTCCATGGCAACAGGTATTGACAGTGTGAGGCGAGCAGGCGAGAGGGACATGGTTTTCTAGTAGCTGGAGTGGTTTGCTCAGCAATTGGGGCCACTCCAGGGAGTCGTGGCTGCAGTCACAGGCTGATGGAGCTGAAGATGCCAGGGACGAGAGTGACACGGAGGAGACGGAGGACTGGTGACGAAGAGCACAGGATGTCTCAGTGTCACAGAGGGAGGGTCCCTGTCCATCCAGCGGCAACGGGCTCTGGAAAATTTCAGGATTATTTATTTGTCCCACACAGACTAAATTCGAGCCAGTAAGGAGGCTTAAGATGATCCAGTTAATGACGTGCAAACAGCATTGTCCATTCAAGCCCACCCGGAACGTACATCTCTCCCTTGACAAAGGAGGGAAAGTGAGGCACAACATATAGTGATGACATCGTCCAAACTAAACCCCTGCTCTGCAGGTTCCAGAAGGTATCAGTGCCCTCCCTGACCCTGCCCCCCGGGAGGGCTGAAGCATGTGCCCATTTAATCAATATCTTTCAGAAAGCTTAATAGATTTTCTTTCTCTGCTTTCAGAAGACATTATTTCTAGGCTGTGAAAAATCATAGGTAATTTGCATTTAAATGTACAGTATTCTTCAGCAACAACATCAAACATCCTGCTCATTCAGGCTAAGATGCCAATCAGTTTTCCCATTTCTGAATCCACTGGGTCACGCAGCACCCACTGAAGATTTAGAGGGAAAAACCCCTCCCTCTCCAGCCCAGGGTAAAGCAGTGAGAGGGTGTCCTAGGGCAGGTCATGTGACCTGTTGTTGAGAGCCACTAACCCAAAGCAAGGAAATAATCAAAAATTTAAATCACTTTAAGTGTTCAAAAGAGAGTGAGTGAGAAATTGATAAAATGATAAACTGGCCTGGATTTTAAAATAAGATAAAGAAACATAAGCCCTGACACAAATTTTCTCTGAATGATTTTTTTTGTCCCGTCTCTCCTGACACAACGGAACACAGTAGCTGTTTTCCTTGTCCAGCCAAGTCCCTCCCCCATTCATTATAACAATCCCACCCTGTCTCCACCACTTTCAGGACTCTGCTTCAGCTCTGCTCTTCCCTACGCCTCCCATCTTGTTCCTTCCCTTGGTTCCTTTGCCCTGACCCTACGAATTATTCAGATTTCTCCAATCCATGGGTTATTTTTTTTTTTAAAAAAGGGGCTCAGGGCTTCCCTGGTGGTGCAGTGGTTGAGAATCCGCCTGCCGATGGAGGGGACACGGGTTCGCGCCCCGGTCCGGGAAGATCCCACATGCCACAGAGCAACTGGGCCCGTGAACCATGGCCGCTGAGCCTGCACGAGCGGAGCCTGTGCTCCGCGACGGGAGGGGCCACAACAGTGAGAGGCCCGTGCACTGCGATGAAGAGTGGCCCCCACTCGCCACAACTGGAGGAAGCCCTCATGCAGAAACGAAGACCCAACACAGCAAAAATAAATTAATTAATCAACTCCTACCCCCAACATCTAAAAAAACAAAAAAAGGAGCTCAACCACCTTCCATTCTCCCTCCTTCCTTCTCATTCTAGAAAGATGGGCAGAGGAGGGAAGATCAGGGGCAGCCCAGAGAGCCGGCCGGGCCCGGAGGCCAGGCCGCGGGGGCAGGCGGGTCCCCAGAGCCAGCTTCACGTGCTCTGCAGACAGCTTGTCCTGGTGACTGAGGCCCAGCTGCTCCTCTCGGGGCTTCATCCACATTTGGAGAGACAGCCAGGTGTGGGGCACGTGACCGGTAGAAACAGATGTGAAGAGAAGGGCGAACGCAGTCAGGCCCCGTCAAGGAGAGAAGGGAGTCTGTGTCTACACACCTCCTTACTGAGATAGCACCATGTCCCTCTCTACCCATCTGGTCATAGGTGAGATTCGGCAGGTGCTTTTTTTTTTTTTTTTTTTTTTGCGGTATGCGAGCCTCTCACTGATGTGGCCTCTCCCGTTGCGGAGCACAGGCTCTGGACGCACAGGCTCAGCAGCCATGGCTCACGGGCACAGCCGCTCCGTGGCATGTGGGATCTTCCCGGACTGGGGCACGAACCCGTGTCCCCTGCATCGGCAGGTGGACTCTCAACCACTGCGCCACCAGGGAAGCTCCTGGCAGGTGTTTTCAAGCGCCTCGGCTCCACCAAGCCTGCAGCTGGGGCCAGGGGCTGTGGAACTGGGAAGCAGGGATTCACGTGGGGAGACAGACAAACATCCGGCCGGCAAGCCAAGCCCCGTGCTGGGCAGAGCAGGGGGGCAGCCTG
>NW_021700419.1:0-1961 GCF_005190385.1 Monodon monoceros
CAGCACCACTTATTGAAGAGACTGTCTTTTCTCCTTTGTATATCCTTGCCTCCTTTGTCCTAGACTAGTTGACTATAGGTGTGTGGGTGTATCTCTGGGCTTTCTATCCTGTTCCATTGATCTATGTTTCTGTTTTTGTGCCAGTATCGTATTGTCTTGATTACTGTAACTTTGTAGTATAGTCTGAAGTCAGGGAGTCTGATTCCTGCAGCTCCGTTTTTTCCCCTCAAGACCGCTTTGGCTATTAGGGGTCTTTTGTGTCTCCACACAAATTTTAAGATTTTTTGTACTAGTTCCGTAAAAAATGCCATTGGTAATTTGATAGGGATTGCATTGAACCTGTAGATTGCTTTGGGTAGTATAGTCATTTTCACAATATTGATTCTTCCAATCCAAGAACATGGTATATCTCTCCATCTGTTGGTATTATCTTTAATTTCTTTCATCAATGTCTTATAGTTTTCTGCATACAGGTCTTTTGTCTCGTTAGGTTGGTTTATTCCTAGGTATTTTATTCTTTTTGTTGCAATGGTAAATAGGAGTGTTTCCTTAATTTCTCTTTCAGATTTTTCATCATTAGTATATAGGAATGCATGAGATTTCTGTGCATTAATTTTGTATCCTGAAACTTTACCAAATTCATTGATTAGCTCTAGTAGTTTTCTGGTGGCATTTTTTTTTTTTTGCGGTACGCAGGCCTCTCACTGCTGTGGCCTCTCCCATTGAGGAGCACAGGCTCCGGACCCGCAGGCTCAGCGGCCATGTCTAACGGGCTTAGCCACTCTGCGGCATGTGGGATCTTCCCGGACCGGGGCACGAACCCATTCCCCTGCATCGGCAGGCGGACTCTCAACCACTGCACCACCACTGAAGCCCTGGTGGCATCTTTAGGTTTCTCTACGTATAGTATCATGTCATCTGCAAAGTGACAGTGTTGTTTCTTCTTTTCTGATTTGGGTTCCTTTTATTTCTTTTTCTTCTCTGATTGTCATGGCTAGGACTTCCAAAACTATGTTGAATAATAGTGGTGAGAGTGGACATCCTTGTCTTGTTCCTGATCTTAGAGGAAATGCTTTCAGTTTTTCACCATTGAGAATGATGTCTGCTGTGTGTTTCTTATATATGGCCTTTAATATGTTGAGGTAGGTTCCCTCTATACCCACTTTATGGAGAGCTTTTATCATAAATGGGTGTTGAATTTTGTCAAAAGCTTTTTCTGCCTCTATTGAGATGATTGTATGGTTTTTATTCTTCCATTTGTTAAATGGTTTATCACATTGATTGATTTGCATATATTGAAGAAGGCTTGCATGCCTGGGATAAATCCCACTTGATCATGGTATATGATCCTTTTAATGTGTTGTTGGATTCTGTTTGCTAGTATTTTGTTGAGGATTTTTGCATCTATATTAATCAGTGATATTGGTCTGTAGTTTTCTTTTTTTGTGACATCTTTGTCTGGTTTTGGTATCAGGGTGATGGTGACCTCCTAGAATGAGTTTGGGAGTGTTCCTTCCTCTGCAATTTTTTGGAAGAGTTTGAGAAGGATGGGTGTTAGCTCTTCTCTAAATGTTTGATAGAATTCACCTGTGAAGCCATCTGGTCCTGGACTTTTGTTTGTTGGAAGATTTTTAATCACAGTTTAAATTTCATTCCTTGTGATTGGTCTGTTCATATTTTCTATTTCTTCCTGGTTCAGTCTTGGAAGGTTATACCTTTCTAAGAATTTGTCCATTTCTTCCAGGTTGTCCATTTTATTGGCATAGAGTTGCTTGTAGTAGTCTCTTAGGATGCTTTGTATTTCTGTGGTGTCTCTTGTGACTTCTCCTTTTTCATTTCTAATTTTATTGATTTGAGTCCTCTCCCTCTTTTTCTTGATGAGTCTGGCTAATGGTTTATCAATTTTGCTTATCATCTCAAAGAACCAGCTTTTAGTTTTATTGATCTTTGCTATTGTTTTC
>NW_021700420.1:0-1561 GCF_005190385.1 Monodon monoceros
CCTCTGAATATTGCTTTTAATGGCATCCACTTGACTAATGCTGTAACCTTTTTTTAATGTCCAGAAGCTGGCCATTTTATCTTCCTGAACAGTTTCTGATCTTTACCAACTGTTTTTATTATATCCTTTTTTGTTTATTGCAGTCTCAATCTATTACAATAGAGGCTTTTTGGTTTCATTGTTTGTTTTTTAAAGCAAAGTTCTAGTGATCCCTGGTTGTTTTCTTATCTTTAAAAGCAGAGTTATAAAAACACTGTTTGAAAATTCTGCACTTACAGATGGGGCTTCTTTTCTGTGGTCATTACTGAGGTATCACCTAGCTGAGCCATTTCAGTAGGGAATCCTCTATGTCAGAACTTTTAGTCATTCTTTGAGCTAGTAAGGTTTTCTAGCTTGGAAGAATATATGCCTGGCTAAGTGCTCTCAAAAGTTGTACAATTGTAGCAGGAAAAGACATTAGTGGGTCCCAACATTTATAATATTGGTATGTAAACTTTCCTTTAAACAACCATACCTGTTACCTGTCAGTCCAGGGCCTTTAATTACCCTCTTCAGAGAATAATGCTTAGTTTCTGCTATATAGAAGTGGAATCATCCCCAGGCTGCATGGAATGAGGCAAGTGAAACATGGGTATAATTTCCTTTTAGATATACTGTCAATCAATCTTCCTGTTTTCATATCAAGTCCACCCCCACTTACATGTTTGTTACAGCCAATTCCAGAAACTGATGGGAGTTCAAATCCACAAATCAGATTGCTCCTCGGCACACTATAGTTTCCAGAACATTGTTCCTGATTTTTCCTCCCCTGTTTCCTTTTTAATTTAGTCCTTAAAACTTACTCAATTGGTATATTAGGAAGGTTTTGTGAGTTTGTGGAGGTTCAGTGCTGTCTGACATGAAGATGTCTCCTGTAACATTTTAAACTTTAATATGATACAATATTTGTGTATTTCCTTTCATTTTTGCCTTATCATCCATGTTACTCAAATTAGCAACATTCTTAACTTTACACTAACACTTATATCCTGTACTGAAATTATAATACTTATCACTTTTCTAAGTTTCCTAAAAATACTAGAAAACCATAAACCTGATTTAATCAGATTTATAGTAACTTTGTCATGTCCTATTGTTTTCTTTCTTTCCCTATGAGTATTTTAAAAGTAGCTCCAGAATATTCGAAGAGAATGTTTTTAGCATCTCCAAAAAGTGGATTTGCTTTTCTTATATTCAACTAATTTCTTAAAACCATTCTAAATTATAATGCAGTGATTTATGTTCATTTTTTATTTGGTTGATTGTTTTTGTTATTTATGGAGGTTTATTTGCCCTCTCTGCTAATGGAAATATGAATAGTACGCCTTTTACACATTCTCATGTTTATAAGTTTCATCATTATAACTATTGCATAGAATCCTATTTATTTCTGGAGATATCCACTTGTGAGACATATCATGTGGAACCAAAATGCCCATCTTCCCCTTATCCTTTTCATAATTAAGTATGCATTTCTTTGAACAGAATTCCTTGGTCTGTTTATATTGTACAGACATTTTTG
>NW_021700421.1:0-1051 GCF_005190385.1 Monodon monoceros
AGGGTTAGGGTTAGGGTTAGTGGACGGGGACGGTTTAGGGTACAGGTTAAGGTATGCAACGGTTTAGGGTGAGCGTACATGTTAGGGTACGGGTTAGTGTTAGTGTACGGGTTAGGATTAGGGGACGGGTTAGGGTAAGGATTCGGGTAACGGTTGGGTTAGGGTTACTGTTTGGATTAGGGTACGGGGACGGTTTAGGGAACAGGTTATGGTACGACAATGGTTTGGGGTAAGCGTACGTGTCAGGGAACGGGTTAGTGTTAGCGTACGGGTTAGGATTATGGGACGGTTTAGGGTAAGGCTTCGGATAAGGGTTAGGGTTAGGGTTAGGGTTAAGGTTAGGTGACGGGGACGGTTTAGGGTACAGGTTAGGGTACGACAATGGTTTAGGGTGAACATACGTGTTAGGGTACGGTTTAGAGTTAGCGTACCCTTTAGGATTAGGGGACGGGTTAGGTTAAGGCTTCGGGTAAGGGTTAGGGTTAGGGTTAGGGTACGGGGACGCTTTAGGGTACAGGTTAGTGTACGACAACGGTTTAGGGTGAGCGTACATGTTAGGGTATGGGTTAGTGTTAGCGTACGGGTTAGGATTAGGGGACGGGTTAGGGTAAGGCTTCGGGTAAGGGTTAGGGTTCGGGTTAGGGTTAGGGTTAGCCGACGGGGATGGGGAAGGTTCAGGGTACAGGTTAGGGTACGACAACGTTTAAGGGTGAGCGTACGTGTTAGGACATGGGTTAGTGTGAGCGTAGGCATTAGGATTAGGTGATGTGTTAGGGTAAAGCTTAGGGTAAGGTTTGGGTTAGGGTTAGTGTTAGGGTTAGGTTTAGGGTTAGGGGACGGGGACGGTTTAGGGTAGAGGTTAGGGTACGACAACTGTTTAGAGTGAGAATAAGTGTTAGGGTATGGGTTAGTGTTTGCCTAGGTGTTAGGATTAGGGGACGGGTTAGGGTAAGGCTTTGGGTAAGGGTTAGGGATAGGGTTAGGGTTAGGGTTAGGGTTAGGGGACGGGGACGTTTTAGGGTACAGTTTAGGGTACGACAACGGTTTAGGG
>NW_021700421.1:1151-1326 GCF_005190385.1 Monodon monoceros
GCTTCGGGTAAGGGTTAGGGTTAGGGTTAGGGTTAGGTTTAGGGGACCTGGACGGTTTAGGGTACAGGTTAGTGTATGACAACGGTTTAGGGTGAGCGTACATGTTAGAGTAAGGGTTAGTGTTAGCGTACGGGTTAGGATTAAGGGACGTGTTAGGGTACAGCTTTGGGTAAGG
>NW_021700422.1:0-1127 GCF_005190385.1 Monodon monoceros
CTATATGCAGAAAATTATAAGACACTGATGAAAGAAATTAAAGATGATACAAATAGATGGAGAGTTATACCATGTTCTTGGGTTGGAAGAATCAACATTGTGAAAATGACTCTACTACCCAAAGCAATCTACAGATTCAATGCAATCCCTATCAAACCACCGCTGGCATTTTTCACATAACTAGAATGAAAAATTTCACAATTTGTATGGAAACACAAAAGACCCCGAATAGCCAAAGCAATCTTGAGAATGAAAAACGGAGCTGGAGGAATCAGGCTCCATGACTTCAGACTATACTACAAAGCTACGGTAATCAAGACAGTATGGTAGTGGCACAAAATCAGAAAGACAGATCAATGGAACAGGATAGAAAGCCCAGAGATAAACCCATGCACATAGGCTCACCTCATGTTTGATAAAGGAGGGAGGAATGTACAGTGCAGAAAGGACAGCCTCTTCAATAAGTGGTGTTGGGAAAACTGAACAGGTACATGTACAAGTATGAGATTAGATCACTCCCTAACACCATATACAAAAATAAGCTCAAAATGAATTAAAGACCTAAATGTAAGGCCAGAAAGTATCAAACTTTTAAGAGAAAAACATAGGCAGAACACTCTATGACATAAATCACAGCAAGATCCTTTCTGACCTGCCTCCTAGAGAAATGGAAATAAAAACAAAAATAAACAAATGGGACCTAATGAAACTTCAAAGCTTTTGCACAGCAAAGGAAACCATCAAGAAGACCAAAAGACAACCCTCAGAATGGGAGAAAATATTTGCAAATGAGGCAACTGACAAAGGATTAATCTCCAAAATTTACAAGCAGCTCATGCAGCTCAATAACAAAAAAACAAACAACCCAATCCAAAATGGGCAGAAGACCTAAATAGACATTTCTCCAAAGAAGATATACAGATTGCCAACAAACACATGAAAGAATGCTCAACATCATTAATCATTAGAGAAATGCACATCAAAACTACAATGAGATATCATCTCACAGCAGTCAGAATGGCCATCACCAAAAAATCTAGAAACAATAAATGCTGGAGAGGGTGTGGAGAAAAGGGAACACTCTTGCACTGCTGGTGGGAATGTGAATTGGTACAGCCACTATGGAG
>NW_021700423.1:0-1258 GCF_005190385.1 Monodon monoceros
CCACCACTGACCAACTTCAGAATTGTTTACAACTGGAGCAAGTGCCCTGATACGGTTTTCCTCTGTGTAACTGGTGGGTTCTGTTTTTTTTTTTCTTTTTTTCATTTTTGGTTCAAGGTAGATTTTATTCCTCTTTTTTGTATTTACAGATATAAGCATGGAAATAATTTATTCATATAAATACATGTATGTGAAGGGAAGAATATTTTTTCTGTTTTAATTTTTTTAATTTTATTTTTTTAACTTTGAATTTTATTTTATTTTTTTATACAGCAGGTTCTTTTTGGTTATCTCTTCTATACATATAAATGTATACATGCCAATCCCAATATCTCAACTCCTCCCACCACCACCCCCAACAGCCTTCCCCCCTTGGTGTCCATACGTTTGTTGTCTACATCTGTTGCTGTATTTTTGCCTTGCAAAACGGTTCATCTGTACAATTTTTCTAGGTTCCACATATATGCATTAATATACAAGATTTGTTTTTCTCTTTCTGACTTACTTCACTCTGTATGACAGTCTCTAGATCCATCAACGTCTCTACAAATGACCCAATTTCATTCCTTTTTATGGCTTAGTAATATTCCATTTTATACTTGTACCACATCTTTATGCATTCGTCTGTCTGTGGGCATTTAGGTTGCTTCCATTACCTGGATATTGTAAATAGTGATGCAATGAACATTGCGGTGAATGTCTCTTTTTGATTTATGGTTTTGTCTGGGTATATGCCCAGTACTGGGATTGCTGTATCATATGGTAATTCTATTCTTAGTTTTATAAGAATCTCCATAATGTTCTCCACAGTGACTGTATCAATTTACATTCCCAACAATCGTGGAAGAGGGTTCCTTATCTCCACACCCTTTCCAACATTTGTTGTTTGTAGATTTTCTGATGATGCCCGTTCTAACAGGTGTGAGGTGATACACCATGGAGGAGTCTATTTCGTTGAGCAAAGAGTAGGTCTTGTCTATTACATATTTGGCTTATGGAACGGTATGTGTGCTAATTTCAATCTCTGGTTTTATACAGCACCCCAACTCAACTTTCCCCTTAAGGAAGCATAAGTTGTTTATCTAAATGTGAGACTCTGTTCGGTTTTGTAATTTAGTTTATGTGTAGCCAAGTTTACACTCCCTCTATTAGTGATATCTTATGATAATTATCTTTCTGTGTGTGACATATTTCTCTTAGAATCATCATACTTAAATCCACTCAATTTGCTGCTACAGGCCTGATGACATTGATTTCA
>NW_021700424.1:0-8550 GCF_005190385.1 Monodon monoceros
CATATTGTTTGCTTTCTGAACAGCACCATTAGTTGTGGGTATGTGTGTTTTATGTTTTTTCATGCTAGCTATTTTCAGCTTCAGTTCTTCTTTAATGCTTTTGTCCTGGAATTCAGGGTGAATTATATCAGAGCCCTGACGGGAAAAAGAGGCAGAAGTAAGACCATGTGGAATTATTTTCCTGTCACCTAGCTAATTGCATTAGTCTAATTCTCCAATAGTTAGCATCCTTTTAAATGATCTACTCCAGATAAATCACAGCATTTCTCCTTAGCTGTATTGACTGTGGGAGAGATTTGAAGAATTGCATGCCTTCGCATTTCCTGCCCAGATAGGATATCTTCCTAACCCAGCCGTTTGCTTTCTTAGGAGAGTTCTAAACTCTAAAAATCACTCTTGTTCAAGCTATAATTTTTGAAGCTTGAAATTGCAGCTCATTACTGGTTTGGTTCCCACTTTCTCAGTGTGGCGGCAAGTTTTGTAGTTGAAAACATATTTTAGTTTTTCTTTTTCTCCCCCCCCCTTAAATTTCCTTTTAAAGAAAAAATAAAACATATTCAGAACATTACGACTTAGAGATATAGCTTCTTGGAATATGTAAACTCTTTAAATCCTGTTTGGGTTTGTGCCTATGTACCCCAGTGGAAAGACTGGATCTGAAACATCCCTGAGATGTCCCAGCTCCATCTTCTTTCCACGTTTTCTCAAAACTCCCACACACCATCACTTCCCCTACTCAGTTCCCCTAGGTTATATTTCTTTGCAATCTAGAATTTCTTTAGGCTTTGGGAGTCAAGTTGAATAGCATGTATTGCCCGCAACTTGGTAGAGCAATTTACAGATTCTGTATGGGCATCTAGTACTTAGCTAAATGAACCTACCTTTCTCTCCTCTCTCTCCTTTCTCTCTTTCAGCTTGGCAGTGACCTTGACGGGGGCATTGGAGGAAGTCTGGCAGTCAGTGCCATCGTTTTTTTTCACCATGGGATGCACTGCCCCCTGTTTGATGCCTTTCCTATGCACATGTTCTCAGACCAGCCACTGCTGCTATCTAGCCCTGTACACCAGAACGTCTGTAGCAGTGTATGAAGAGTAGAAAGTAGCGTAGGGTTACTTGGAATCTTTGGGACCATACACCACATGTGGTGTAGGGGTCTCTTTAGGGATTGGCGCTCTGGTGTCTACAGAGTTCTTTGTCTTCCTGACATTAAAGGGCTAAAGGAAATGGAACCTCCCATCTTGACGAGAGAATACTCTTTTCTGTCGTCTAGAAAGAGCTTGAGCATCAGCTGGACTCAGAGTGAGACTCTCCTCGTATGTGAGTTAGGGGAGTGTGAGTATCCATCTCCCCCAGGAGAGTTTCCTCCTAGATATTTACGCCTAAATGGGGAAATAAGACTTGCCTGGGCCCAAGTGGAAATGGAACTGCTGTCTAAGTTGGATGCTTCTCCTTCTTTCTATAGAAAGAGATTCCCCCTTCATTAGGGTACCTGTAGGCCTCTTGCACAGAATCATGGAAGCTAAAATTGGAAACAAACAGAAAAAACTTTGGATCACTGTGTTCCTGATCCTACTGATGACTCTCTTGATAGAACTTCTAAAGAGTGTGTGTATCTTTTCAATGACGAAAAAATAACCATGATGATTTGAAGGACAAAGAATATACGAATTAAACGCCTAAGAATATTGTAATTATGGTGTGTTCTTATTGATTTATCAATACTATTAAAATATATAGCAACATTTTAAGGACTATTAATGAGTTCTTTCTGATCTCCCTGCTCCCCTTCCCTTTTATTCCCTGCAGGGGGGACAGTCCTTCATCCCATCATCAGTGCCTGCAACCTTTGCTCCTTCACCTACTCCTGCTGTGGTCAGCAGTGGTCTGAATGACCTATTTGAACTCTCCACGGGGATAGGCATGGCACCTGGTGGATATGTGGCTCCTAAGGCTGTAAGTAAAACAACACTTTCCTTTTTTTTTTTTTTTTTTTTTTTTGCACTAGCTTCTACATTTTATTTGAAATCTGTAAGACAGGAGTGGCTATATATTCAAAGGTGGCAGTTTCTTTTTTTTTTTTTTTAAACATCTTTATTGGGGTATAATTGCTTTACAATGGTGTGTTAGTTTCTGCTTTATAACAAAGTGAATCAGTTATACATATACATATGTTCCCATATGTCTTCCCTCTTGCGTCTCCCTCCCTCCCACTCTCCCTATCCCACCCCTCCAGGCTGTCACAAAGCACCGAGCTAATATCCCTGTGCCTTGCGGCTGCTTCCCCCTAGCTATCTACCTTACTACGTTTGTTAGTGTGTATATGTCCATGACTCTCTCTCGCCCTGTCAAAGCTCACCCTTCCCCCTCCCCATATCCTCAAGCCCGTTCTCCAGTAGGTCTGCGTCTTTATTCCTGTCTTACCCCTAGGTTCTTCATGACATTTTTTTTTTCCCTTAAATTCCATATATATGTGTTAGCATACGGTATTTGTCTTTTTCTTTCTGACTTACTTCACTCTGTATGACAGACTCTAGGTCTATCCATCTCATTACAAATAGCTCAATTTCATTTCTTTTTAAGGCTGAGTAATATTCCATTGTATATATGTGCCACATCTTCTTTATCCATTCATCCGATGATGGGCGCTTAGGTTGTTTCCATCTCCGGGCTATTGTAAATAGAGGTGCAATGAACATTTTGGTACATGGCTCTTTTTGAATTTTGGTTTTCTCAGGGTATATGCCCAGTAGTGGGATTGCTGGGTCATATGGTAATTCTATTTGTAGTTTTTTAAGGAACCTCCATACTGTTCTCCATAGTGGCTGAACCAATTCACATTCCCACCAGCAGTGCAAGAGTGTTCCCTTTTCTCCACACCCTCTCCAGCATTTATTGTTTCTAGATTTTTTGATGATGGCCATTCTGACTGGTGTGAGATGATATCTCATTGTAGTTTTGATTTGCATTTCTCTAATGATTAATGATGTTGAGCATTCTTTCATGTGTTTGTTGGCATTCTGTATATCTTCTTTGGAGAAATGTCTATTTAGGTCTTCTGCCCATTTTTGCATTGGGTTGTTTGTTTTTTTGTTATTGAGCTGCATGAGCTGCTTGTAAATTTTGGAGATTAATCCTTTGTCAGTTGCTTCATTTGCAAATATTTTCTCCCATTCTGAGGGTTGTCTTTTGGTCTTGATTATGGTTTCCTTTGCTGTGCAAAAGCTTTGAAGTTTCATTAGGTCCCATTTGTTTATTTTTGTTTTTATTTCCATTACTCTAGGAGGTGGGTCAGAAAGGATCTTGCTGTGATTTATGTCATAGAGTGTTCTGCCTATGTTTTCCTCTAAGAGTTTGATAGTTTCTGGCCTTACATTTAGGTCTTTAATCCATTTTGAGCTTATTTTTGTGTATGGTGTTAGGGAGTGATCTAATCTCATACTTTTAAATGTACCTGTCCAGTTTTCCCAGCACCATTTATTGAAGAGGCTGTCCTTTCTCCACTGTACATTCCTGCCTCCTTTATCAAAGATAAGGCGTCCATATGTGCCTGGGTTTATCTCTGGGCTTTCTATCCTGTTCCATTGATCTATCTTTTTGTTTTTGTGCCAGTACCATACTGTCTTGATTACTGTAGCTTTGTAGTATAGTCTGAAGTCAGGGAGCCTGATTCCTCCAGCTCCGTTTTTCGTTCTCAAGATTGCTTTGGCTATTCGGGGTCTTTTGTGTTTCCATACAAATTGCGAAATTTTTTGTTCTAGTTCTGTGAAGAATGCCAGTGGTAGTTTGATAGGGATTGCATTGAATCTGTAGATTGCTTTGGGTAGTAGAGTCATTTTCACAATGTTGATTCTTCCCATCCAAGAACATGGTATATCTCTCCATCTATTTGTATCATCTTTAATTTCTTTCATCACTGTCTTGTAATTTTCTGCATACAGGTCTTTCGTCTCCTTAGGTAGGTTTATTCCTAGATATTTTATTCTTTTTGTTGCAATGGTAAATGGGAGTGTTTTCTTGATTTCACTTTCAGATTTTTCATCATTAGTATATAGGAATGCCAGAGATTTCTGTGCATTAATTTTGTATCCTGCTACTTTACCAAATTCATTGATTAGCTCTAGTAGTTTTCTGGTAGCATCTTTAGGATTCTCTATGTATAGTATCATGTCATCTGCAAACAGTGACAGCTTTACTTCTTCTTTTCCGATTTGGATTCCTTTTATTTCCTTTTATTCTCTGATTGCTGTGGCTAAAACTTCCAAAACTATGTTGAATAAGAGTGGTGAGAGTGGGCAACCTTGTCTTGTTCCTGATCTTAGTGGAAATGCTTTCAGTTTTTCACCATTGAGGATGATGTTTGCTGTGGGCTTGTCATATATGGCCTTTATTATGTTGAGGAAAGTTCCCTCTATGCCTACTTTCTGCAGGTTTTTTATCATAAATGGGTGTTGAATTTTGTCGAAAGCTTTCTCTGCATCTATTGAGATGATCATATGGTTTTTCTCCTTCAATTTGTTACTATGGTTTATCACATTGATAGATTTGCGTATATTGAAGAATCCTTGCATTCCTGGAATAAACCCCACTTGATCATGGTGTATGATCCTTTTAATGTGCTGTTGGATTCTGTTTGCTAGTATTTTGTTGAGGATTTTTGCATCTATGTTCATCAGTGATATTGGCCTGTAGTTTTCTTTCTTTGTGACATCCTTGTCTGGTTTTGGTATCAAGGTGATGGTGGCCTCGTAGAAGGAATTTGGGAGTGTTCCTCCCTCTGCTATATTTTGGAAGAGTTTGAGAAGGATAGGTGTTAGCTCTTCTCTAAACGTTTGATAGAATTCACCTGTGAAGCCATCTGGTCCTGGGCTTTTGTTTGTTGGAAGATTTTTAATCACAGTTTCAATTTCAGTGCTTGTGATTGGTCTGTTCATATTTTCTATTTCTTCCTGATTCAGTCTTGGCAGGTTGTGCATTTCTAAGAATTTGTCCATTTCTTCCAGATTGTCCATTTTATTGGCATAGAGTTGCTTGTAGTAATCTCTCATGATTTTTTTTATTTCTGCAGTGTCAGTTGTTACTTCTCCTTTTTCGTTTCTAATTCTATTGATTTGAGTCTTCTCCCTTTTTTTCTTGATGAGTCTGGCTAGTGGTTTATCTATTTTGTTTATCTTCTCAAAGAACCAGCTTTTAGTTTTATTGATCTTTGCTATTGTTTCCTTCATTTCTTTTTCATTTATTTCTGATCTGATTTTTATGATTTCTTTCCTTCTGCTAGCTTTGGGGTTTTTTTGTTCTTCTTTCTCTAATTGCTTGAGGTGCAAGGTTAGGTTGTTTATTCGAGATGTTTCCTGCTTCTTAAGGTTGGCTTGTATTGCTATAAACTTCCCCCTTAGAACTGCTTTTGCTGCATCCCATAGGTTTTGGGTCGTTGTGTCTCCATTGTCATTTGTTTCTAGGTATTTTTTTATTTCCTCTTTGATTTCTTCAGTGATCACTTCATTATTAAGTAATGTATTGTTTAGCCTCCATGTGTTTGTATTTTTTACAGATCTTTTCCTGTAATTGATATCTAGTCTCATGGCGTTGTGGTCAGAAAAGATACTTGATACAATTTCAATTTTCTTAAATTTACCAAGGCTTGATTTGTGACCCAAGATATGATCTATCCTGGAGAATGTTCCATGAGCACTTGAGAAAAATGTGTATTCTGTTGTTTTTGGATGGAGTGTCCCATAAATATCAATTAAGTCCATCTTGTTTAATGTATCATTTAAAGCTTGTGTTTCCTTATTTATTTTCATTTTGGATGATCTGTCCATGGGTGAAAGTGGGGTGTTAAAGTCCCCTACTATGAATGTGTTACTGTCGATCTCCCCTCTTATGGCTGTTAGTATTTGCCTTATGTATTGAGGTGCTCCTATGTTGGGTGCATAAATATTTACAATTGTTATATCTTCTTCTTGGATCGATCCCTTGATCATTATGTAGTGTCCTTCTTTGTCTCTTTTAATAGTCCTTATTTTAAAGTCTATTTTGTCTGATATGAGAATTGCTACTCCAGCTTTCTTTTGGTTTCCATTTGCATGGAATATCTTTTTCCATCCCCTTACTTTCAGTCTGTATGTGTCTCTAGGTCTGAAGTGGGTCTCTTGTAGACAGCATATATATGGGTCTTGTTTTTGTATCCATTCAGCCAATCTGTGTCTTTTGGTGGGAGCATTTAGTCCATTTACATTTAAGGTAATTATCGATATGTATGTTCCTATTGCCATTTTCTATATTGTTTTGGGTTCGTTATTATAGGTCTTTTCCTTCTCTTGTGTTCCTTGTCTAGAGAAGTTCCTTTAGCTTTTGTTGTAAAGCTGGTTTGGTGGTGCTGAACTCTCTCAGCTTTTGCTTGTCTGTAAAGGTTTTAATTTCTCCATCAAATCTGAATGAGATCCTTGCTGGGTTAGAGTAGTCTTGGTTGCAGGTTTTTCTCCTTCATCACTTTCAGTATGTCCTGCCACTCCCTTCTGGCTTGTAGGGTTTCTGCTGAGAGATCAGCTGTTAACCTTATGGGGGTTCCCTTGTGTGTTATTTGTTGTTTTTCCCTTGCTGCTTTTAATATGCTTTCTTTGTATTTAATTTTTGACAGTTTGATTAATATGTGTCTTGGCGTATTTCTCCTTGTATTTATCCTGTATGGGACTCTCTGTGCTTCTTGGACTTGATTAACTATTTCCTTTCCCATATTAGGGAAGTTTTCAACTATAATCTCTTCAAATATTTTCTCAGTCCCTTTCTTTTTCTCTTCTTCTTCTGGAACCCCTATAATTCGAATGTTGGTGTGTTTAATGTTGTCCCAGAGGTCTCTGAGACTGTCCTCAGTTCTTTTCATTCTTTTTTCTTTATTCTGCTCTGCAGTAGTTATTTCTACTATTTTATCTTCCAGGTCACTTATCCGTTCTTCTGCCTCAGTTATTCTGCTATTGATCCCATCTAGAGTACTTTTAATTTCATTTATTGTGTTGTTCATCATTGCTTGTTTCATCTTTATTTCTTCTAGGTCCTTGTTAACTGTTTCTTGCATTTTGTCCATTCTACTCCCAAGATTTCGGATCATCCTTACTATCATTATTCTGAATTCTTTTTCAGGTAGACTGCCTATTTCCTCTTCATTTGTTAGGTCTGGTGCATTTTTATCTTGCTCCTTCATTTGCTGTGTGTTTTTCTGTCTTCTCATTTTGCTTATCTTACTGTGTTTGGGGTCTCCTTTTTGCAGGCTGCACGTTCGTAGTTCCCGTTGTTTTTGATGTCTGTCTCCAGTGGCTAAGGTTGTTTCAGGGGGTTGTGTAGGCTTCCTGGTGGAGGGGACTAGTGCCTGTGTTGTGGTGGATGAGGCTGGATCTTGTCTTTCTAATGGGCAGGTTCACGTCTGGTGGTGTGTTTTGGGGTGTCTGTGGCCTTATTATGATTTTAGGCAGCCTCTCTGCTAATGGGTGGGGTTGTGTTCCTGTTTTGCTAGTTGTTTGGCATAGGTTGTCCAGCACTGTGGCTTGCTGGTCGTTGAGTGAAGCTGGGTGCTGGTGTTAAGATGGAGGTCTCTGGGAGATTTCCGCCGTTTAATATTATGTGGAGCTGGGAGGTCTCTTGTTGACCAGTGTCCTGAAGTTGGCTCTCCTACCTCAGAGGCAGAGCCCTGACTCCTGGCTGGAGCACCAAGAGCCTTTCATCCACACGGCTGGATACCAGAAAAGCTGCTCCTCCCTAACTTATGAAGGTGTTCCTACTGTTCCTTCCACCGATGATGGTTTATCCCTTATGGGCTGGAGGTGATCCTGAACACCGTGAGCTAACGTCAGTTATACCTTGTTTATGGCCAGTGACGTGCCTGGAAGATATCCTACGTCCCAGGAAAGGAGGAACCTTATCATCACAGTCTCCTCATCTCTTTGTTTCCTGGTGCGCGAGGAGAGGGGATTAAGAACGCTGCTTAAAGGAGCTCCAGAGACGGGCGGGGGAAAACAACACTTTCTTAGTGGACACGACCTGAATTATTTAGCATCTGACATTTGTGTTACTCTCACTGATAATAAATCCAAGGTTGGGGCTCTTTTTCTAGAGGATTTACGAGGAGGATGAAAGGCGGCCTTAAACCTAGCAATAAGAAGCACCATAGCATCCTTATTAACCATTTGTATAATTAGACTTAAAATTGGAAATACTAAGCATTTAGTATTTGTTGTCTAGTTTAGAAATATTGCCTAGCTTGTCAACACTGAAGTCAGTCTAGTGTAGATGTGATATACAGAGCAACAGCAGGAGGAAAAAGACATAATAGAGAAGTAACATTTTACTTTGCATTCTTTCCACTCTCCTTTTTCCATTGGTACTGCATATGGATTCTAGAGTGCCATTGCTCAGATTTGGTTTTCATGCATTTTACTACACCTTTTTAGAGTTTTGATTTAGGTTAGTGTCATTGGTGTCCCTCTAGTCTCAGCCTCACTTGAGAGGCTGCTCATGCTCAGATTGAAATTCAAAAGGGGAAGGGGAAACTCCCTGTAA